>NW_009235847.1:0-8082 GCF_000690835.1 Fulmarus glacialis
CGGGGGGGGGGATCAGGAAGGGGTGGTGGACCCAGCCCTCCCCCCAAAGCTCCTCACAGATTTTCCAGCCCGGCCACGGCCAGGGCAGAGGGGATGGGGGGCGGCTGGGGAGCCCGGCGCAGCCAAGCAGGGCCAGTTTGGGGTGAGAAACATCCAGTTTAAATACCACACTGAGTGGAAGGAAGGACCCTGATGCAAAAAAAAAGAGCTTTCACCCTGCATTGCTGCAGACAGCCCCTGAGAGCAGGGTCTTCTTCAGCAGCAGTTTTTCTCCAGATCCCACTACAATTTTTCCCTTTCCTTTAAAACTACGCCCTCGCTGCTCTTCCCTCCCTGGAAAACATCTGCACGCAGCTGCCTGTGGAGGCGACCAGCCCTCCTCCTCACCCGATCCAGCTGCGCAGGCGGGAGCAGCGGGAGCCACGCGACATCCCCGAGCAGCTCCTGGGCTGGGGAAGATGACTTCGGCGAGTGCCAGGGCCACCCAGCTGGTGTTTGAAGTCCCCATGCCATCCTCTCCATCACCCCGCCTGCTCCTTATAATGTGAAGCTTTCTTGGCTACGGCATATTCATCCCTCCTCTCCGGATCTCACATGTCTTCTGTTTCACATCTCCCACGCGCTCTCTGTATGGGTCCTTTTGGCTTCTTTGAGGCTGTTTCTTCCTTTGCAGGTCACACGCTTGCAGGACTATCTTCTTCCCAGCTCACTTTCTGGGTCTGTCACCCTGCAAGTCCCTGTGACACCCGCAACCCCTCACCCTCTGCCAGCCCACCAGCACACGTTCATCCTAGCACACCCAATTATCCACCACGTCTCTTAGGGACCCGTTGTCTAAATTAACCTTCATAGGGATGGACATGAGCTGTCCTTCATCAGTCTTAAACCCGCTTACAATGTCCACCCCCCAACTTTGCCCATCCCTTTCCCCGCTGACAGGACAGACTCTGACCTGGAGCAGATGACCCTGTTTTTCCCCACTCTGGACCATTTTCTCCCCGCTGATGGTGCCTTAGCTGGGAGCCCCAGCTCGAGCTGCCTGGCACAGGCCCATTTTGCTCTTCCAACTATCTTGCCAGGAAAAAGGGAGTTGTTGCTGTTGTGTACCAGGGCTGGAGGTGAGAGCTGTGCAGGAGTCGCTGCGGCCAGCCATGTGGCTCTCCTTGCTGAGCAGCACCAAGGGCGTCCAGCTGCAGGTCTGGCTGGGGTCAGCAGGGGAATGCAAGGGTATGGGAAAGCAAAACTGATTAGCTCAACATAAGCTCTCCTTGCATTTAAGGAGGGAAAAATCCCCGTGCCTCTCTGCTGGAAAAGAGAGACGACAGGAAAAATCCCATTCCCTGCGGAAGAAATACCAAATGCAACAGTGGATTATTCCAACTGGTTTCACTGGGACTGGCAAAGTGCAGGAGAGGAGAGCCCATAAATTGTATTTGCCTTATCTTTCATACAGCCTCCATATAAAATACTCTTTTCGTTCATTTATACATATGACATTGTGTAGCCTCCTAAAAAAAGTAGCTGCTTTCCACCACCCAAAGCTGCTGCTATAGATTCATTACAGACACAGGGTTTGGGAGCACGACTCCCACAGCATTGCAGGGTGGTATTAGAAGAGGGTCACCCACTCCAGAGGGGGAGCGCCTGCATTTCCCAGGCATGCAAAGGGGATCCACAAAGAGTACAGCATAGAAAGTGCCTGGATGAACGCTGCTGCCAAATGCATACTCATTTTAGGATTTATCTGTCCTCCTCGCTTTATCGATGTAAGTTCCTCCCACATGTTTCCCATCTGCATCTGCTCTCAGGCAAAGCAACAATGAGTGTTCCGTGTTGGAAGCAAAATTTCTAATTGTTGCTCCAATTAAAAGTATCCCTCACCACAGTGGCTAAAAGATGCTAACACTCAGGGCTCATCCTCCCCAACCCTCCCCACCGCTGCCTCCGCGCCTGATGAGAAACAGAGACATCCCCGGACGGGCCCATCCAGCCCAGCTGCGACGCAGTGAATTTTCCAGGGCTCCTGCAAACTTTTACAGCCGTTTTTACAGGAGAGAGCTGTCACGCGGAGGTGAATCACAGCTGCAGTGCAAGTGGCCTTCCTCCGCCGGGGCGAGGAGCGACCTCTTCTTTTCCCGGTGTCTGCTGCGATCCGTGATTCCCGTCATGCACAGTGTGTCATTTCCCATGAGTACCTGCCTGTTTCTGCCATCTGCCATGATTTATAGAAAATGGGCAGTGATTAATAGCCCAGTCAATGCAGAGTGAAGCCATTTTCTTTCATTTACCTGCTCCCTGACCTCCCCGCGCAGTCCCAGACAGGGGCTGGGAAAGTGTATTAATCATACACTTAAAAAATATTTAAAAGGGGAGATTGGCCGGGAGCTCGGTGGTATTTATGGAGTCATTTTCTACAGAGGGTGTAAGCTAATTGCCAGATAAAACAAATGGGGTCTTTGAAATGGAAATGAGTCACTTGGAGGTACTCAATGTTTGGTCCTTGAGCCATGCCCCAAACCCACGCTCCTCTTGGGGCTCCCTGTCACCTACCTGGGACCAAGCCCAGTGGCGGCCACGGCTCTCCGACACAAAGGATGGGGTACAGCACACCAGCTCGAAGTGCAGTCATGGTGCTAAGAGGTCTCTGTCACCGGAGAGGTCTGTGCTGCTACCGTACCATGGTGGTGGCACCGGGGCAGGGTGCTGCAGGGGTACAGAGGCCTCATGCCGGGCTAAGTCCACCTGAAAAGATCCTGCAACAGAAGGATATTTGGGGAAAAAACCTTGGTTTCCTAGGACACGAGCTGTATTCCCAGAGCATGCAAAAGCATTTGGTCCCCATCTGGACCCACAATATGAACAGTAGAAGTGCTCCAGCCCATCTCCCCAGACACAAAGTGGGCTCTCCACACCATTTTTTACCAGCTCTGAGCAGCAGGACTGGCCCTGGGGCTCCTCATCCCCCAGGAGGACCAGATAACTTGATGGGGATAAGTATCAGTGTCTCTCGCTTCCCCAGTCCCGGGACAGGAGCCCCGGTTCACCTCTGCCCTCTGTGGCCCAGAGCCATGATGCCATCCTCTGGAGCGGCACCCCGCTTTGCTTCAGCTCAAATCTGACGTTTCCTTTCCTTGTGCTACAGCCCCAGGGCCGCACCACGTGCACCGCGTCCTTACGGCTCTGCATGGCCTCCCGGAAAATGCCGCTCTGCCCTGGGCCCCTAAGGACAGCCAGGGTTGATAGCAATAAAACAAAAAAACCCCTGTCAAGCCAAACAAAATTATTGAGTTATTCTCACCCAGCGGAGACCAAAGCTTTGTTGACAACTTAATTAACTGTGTTTGTAATGAATTTTTGGCCACATGCAACAGACTAATTATCAAAGCAAACCTTAATCTCTTTCTAGGCACATCAAAGTATTGAAAGTACAAAATATGTACATGAGTTTCAGATAAAATTCTTTGCACTAATTCTAACATAATTAAAATTATGTTGGGGCTAAGGTAATTATGCAAGGTGCTTATATGGCATAACAATGTAATACAAGCCTATGCGGTTTTTTTCACCTGTAGTCAATCAGCAAAGTCCTCAAATGTGTGTAACTTCTATTAAGCACACTTTCAAACAAGAGAAAACAGCACCACTTTTAAGCTTAGTTAAGGCATTTAAAACTGCCCACTAAGGCCAGTTTTGAGATAAGCACCTTTATTATTTGTATTATCTGAGCTTTTCCCAGCAATAACTAGACATGAGTAAAATTGGTGAGTTTTAAATGGCCATTGCAGCATTTCCAACAGCCTCTGTGCAACCAGTGATGGTTTTCTTTTTCTTTCCTTCAGAGTGTTGATGTGAATTTGATGACCGAGAGGTGGAGAGGACTGTGTCAACCCATCCTTTTCTAAGGGATGCTCCTCCCAAGAAAAGGGAGCATGACAGGGAGAGGAGAGAGAAGAGCAGGAGAGGGGAAAGGGACCCACTTTCCTCCTGGGTGAGCTGTGGCAGGACGCCTCTTTGCTCCGGAGAGGGGACACTGCGACACAAGGCTGGCACCTCTACCACAGGAGGTGGCAATGCCTGAACACATCCCAAAAGCCCCAGAGAGCAGAGGGGGTCACAGATCACCCCTGTTAGTTCCATCTCCTCTACCTGGCCCTGCGCAAGTGGCTGTCCCAGCCGTCCCCATGGCTGTAGGGACCGCCTGGCCACAGTGAGCTTGGCCATGGCTGCACATGCCCCTGAAGAACTGCCTGCAGTGCAGTGCACCAGCTAAGCCTGGGCATGAGAAAATGACCAAAACCCAAGGTCATTCTCAGGTCCCATCTGCCATCTGTTCAGGGAGTCACTTCTGCTGTCACAGGAGGTGACCTAGTTTCAGGGAGCAGGTCCCAGAGATGTCACCCTGCATCCCCCACCATGTCCTCCCGTCCCTGGGACCAGCGCACCTGCGCTGCTCTGACCCAGGGCCTCGTGGCGAGGGCCATGCGGAGAGTCCGTGATGACCCAGAAAATCTTTCAACAGATAAGCTGAGAAGGCAAGTTGTCTGGCTGTGGAAAAAGAAAAAAAAAATAAAATGCTGCCTTAGATCTGTGTCACGGAACTGCAGAGACATGGTTCCAGAGGTCCCTGGCTTGCTCCATCCCTAACGTAGGACCAAATGTGCTTGCGCATGCCTGCCTGATGGTCTGACCAGTCAGGATGAGCCTCCAGCACTGGAGATGGACACCTTGTCCCTCCATGCTGGCACTCCCATTAGAAAGTTCATAACTCTTCCTTGCTGGTGTTCGAGCTTCGTGTCCTGCCCACCGGTGATGGGCAGAGGTGGAAACCTCCATGGGTGCAGTAGCCTCATTCCTCCCGGGATGCCCGTCCGGTGCCTGACCCCCATCCCAATCCACAATGAGGACGGTCCCCTCTGTGTAGGTTGTACTAGGTTGGAGCCTTCAGCTGCCATTAAAACTGCCCCTTCTTGCCAAAACATGGACCTCAGCTCCCTCCTCACTCTCCATGCCAGGTAAACCAGCAGCTACGCCACCGTACGGCGGCTGCAGCTATGAGGAGCGTCCAGTCCCAACACTGTCCCTGCTGCAGATGTCAGGGCATATGTTCCTGTTTTCCCAGCTACTAAAATCAGCTCCTTTCCATGGCCTTTGGAGACACTTGCCAGCGGAAAGGCTGCCTTTGAACAGATTTCTGCCTAGATTTGACTTCATTAATCAAATCATTTCTTGACACAAAACACCAAGGACTTGCTGGAGGTGCGAGGCCGGAGAGCAGGGCTGTGCTGAGCGGCTCCGAGGGGCTGCCCAGAGGCGTTCCCACAGACACACAGCTTTGAGGAAACTGTTGAGCTTTCAGCTCGATCTGCAGAGCTTAAAAAAATTAACAGGTAAGTTTGGAGCAACAACAACCACAACTCCTTCCAGCCCTGTTTTCCCCACTATCGCAGTCATGCCGGCGGGGCTGCAGTGATGAACCCAGCCCTGACTGGTGGGTTTGCCCCCATCTTTGCAGACAGGGTCACCCCAGAAAAGCACAGGCCTGGGGCAAGATTTGGTGGAAACCCAGGCACATGCCAACATGCCCATCCCAGGCACCCCTAGCTCCTCCCACCTCCCAGCTGGGCTGAAACCACCTAAACCCACCCCAAATGACTTGCTCCCTGTGGCTCACAAAGGTTGGGACACAACCAGGAGCTCTCTTACATTGCAGGCTTTTGCATCAACCACAAACCACTCTGAAGCCACACCAGAGTTTCATTTGTTGACTGGACCAGACTTCTGATTTCATATTTTCCAGCTTTTCTGCCTCCACAAAGCACAGAGCATCAGACTGAATGGAGACACGGACTAAGAGGCAGATGAATGAGCAGAGAAGAGGCTTTCAGGGGCTAAGAGCTTTGCTGCTCCTCAGTTTCAGCAGGTGGGTTGCTGAGAAGACTTTTTGCTCAGCTTCCCATCAAGAGAGTTAAGGAACTCCTCATGGGTAGAAAGAGCTCTAGAAACAGCTCTCTTTCTGGTACCAGTATCAGTTAGTGTTACTATCCAAAGACAACTAACTTTGCACCAAGAAAAAAGAGCAATATCACATCTCAAGGTCCTCAAAAGGTGAATGAGCTATAGAGAGACTATGTGGATTTCTTCCATGGCAGTGGGGGTTAGCCTGGAGTTACTCAGGAGACAAGCCCTACTGTTTGGCCACATGAGTAACCGACCAGCTAATTGCCCAGATGCATCTGAGGGATGGGATGGAGGAAAGCCTGGCCATTAAATCTGTGTGCAGGGGAGGGCTGTAGAAGCCTTTCCTCCCCCTGCCTCTCTGGCCAAATGGTTCTGGCATTTATTCAGCATTTGAGTAGATGAAGTCAAGTCCGAACGCTCGGCAGGCTCCTGTGCAGTCCTGCTCCTTAATGCTCGATTGCCTGAAAAACAACTCCCACGTTCCTCAAGTTTCCGAGCAGCTTGATTTCTTTTTTTTTTTAAACCTTCAAAGCTCCTGCAGGATTAGGGCTCGGTTTAACCTCTGGCAGAACTGACAGATGCTTTAGGAGCTGGAAAGATTTTAGGGCTCTTTGTCCTTGGCCTCTTGGCAGAGGCCAGGACCTTTATATTGCTGCCACCTTCCAGCCGGAGGAGGGTTGCTGGGGGTGCTCTCCAGTGGCAGCCTGTAGAGAGAGGAGAGGAGCAGCGGATGTTACCCACAACATCTGGAGCAGCTGAGATAAAACACAGCTGGGGAGGCAGGCAAGCTTTTGAGGTGCAGGGAAAAACAGCAAACATTAGCTAGGGGAGTGGCAGGCTACAGACTGGTATGAACACCCTCTGCCCAGGTTACTCATGACTGAAAGGCATAGTATTTTCCATTAGTTGTCCAAAGGAATTTGTGATATCTGTTCAACGCACTGGTTTTTTGCTGCTTGCAGAGGGAATGCTCTGGGTGCCCTTACTGTGGTACCTGAGCAGTTCCACTTTTTTTTTTTTTTTTTTATCCTGACAAAACTCTTTGAGATTAGCGAATACTAGTCCCATTTCAGTCATAGGAAACAGAGACAGAGAAGGCTAGCTTTAAAGGCGTTTTAGCACTGGCGTAGGGGAAGTTATTCAGCATCAGTGGAAAAGGTGCATGGAGCACACCTCTGCATTTTAAGACGTTAAAATAACTCCAAAATCTGGATCAGAGCATGGAGAAGGTTAATTTTAAAAGGCGTATTTGTAACCTTTTCACCATTACCTTTTCGAGTTCTGAATAATAAAGATTGGGAATTAAACAGACTATTGAAATTCTCCCATTATCTAGCAGGGAAGCAATCTGAAAAGTTGGGGGGAGAAGGGCTTGTAAGAAAATGAAATTAAAAAAAAAAAAAATCCATTAACATTTTCTACTTCATAGCTATGAATACTTTTGGCCTTTTCTCAGAGGAAAAGAATAATCCCACGTTATTCCCAAATTACCACTCCCATCACCCTGAAAATCACGGAATTTGTTTATTTGACTAAAAATTACAAGACTGCACTCTGGGGGAGAAGGAGGTCTGATTCCAGCCTCTACACCAGCCCCTACCAGCTTTTGAGGCCATGCATGGAGAAAAGGGGTTAAGGTGGGCTTCCTTCCCAGGACGAACCAGCCACTGCATCCCCATGTGGGTCCCAGGCAATTCCCAGGGCAGCATCCAGCCATCTGAGGGCTCTGAGGGTGCCCTGGACCTCCTTACCTCCAGCCTTCCTCAGAGCCACCAAACTGCTGCCGGCACCAAAAGCCGCCGCAGGGCCGTGAGGTGACTTGGTGGGGTGGGAGCAAGAGTTGAGCTTTTCCTTCCGGCTGAATCAGAGCGGAAACATTTTTTCCCTGGGGCAGAACAAAAATATGAATCTTTATCCGCAATTCCTTAAGCCCCTTGCGGTGAGCAAGCGAATCTAAGCCTAATCCTTATTCCAGGGAGGAGAACAGACCCGCCGAGCGCCCTGGGGTCCCGCCTCGGGGTGCGCAGAGCAACAGCAGGTGGAGCTGCGAGACCGGGAGTGAGCGGGACCCGGCACCGCTCCGCGCTGCTCGGCGCGGCGGGAGAAACACGCGGGTTTGGAGGG
>NW_009235847.1:8129-14535 GCF_000690835.1 Fulmarus glacialis
CTCAATGTGGCCTTTTGAAGCTCCCCCTCCCTGCCACAAATTAAGAAAAGGAAATGTTTGTTTCCAATCCGGGAGGAAAGGCTGGGAGGGGGCAGAGCCTGCTGGTTTTTGCAGAGAAGACGGATGCTCTGAGGTTGGGACGTGGTGTTCAGCTCCTGGCCCGGCTGCCACCACAGGCTTTGTGTGCAGCCTTGCCCACATCACTCAGGGAGACACCTGAAATGGCCTTTCACCATTTTCCAGGAACTTAGGCAAATGCCGAGCAAGTGGACTCTGGAGCACCCCTCAGTCCCTGTCCCCCCCCTTCCCCTGGCAGCTCTCCAAGACACCCTCTATCCTAACGCCTCCTGCAAAAGCTTTCGGAGGTAGCTAACATTGTCCTTCTGCTCATAGCCAAAAGGTAGAGCCATAGCTTACCTAGGGGATTTTGGGATTCCTGGGGTTGCCCCCCAGGGCAAAGCTGGGGTTTGCCAGCTCTGAGCCCCCTGAATGCAGGGCTCTGATGCTGGCCCCAGCAGGCGCTCCAGTGGCCCCAGAAGTGGTTCTTTACATGTGTTGCTTTGGTAGGTTATAAAACTCCCTTACGAAGTAAGTGATTACAATTAACTTAAGTTTTATGGGTGTGGAGTGCTCTTGATGGTGTTTGGGTTGCAGTAAGGAGTGAGGAGAGAGAGACTGATGCAAGTGTTCACGGGCCAGCAAGGCCAGGCCGACCTTGCGACAGATGGGGGGCTCATCCATCCCCCCGCCACGTGCTCAACACACCAGTGCCCCAGCTTGTGAGAGATCTTACGGAACAAATAAAGCAGTAACTTCAGTGTAATAAGCTCACACACAGCCCTCCGTAGCTTAATTTTTACCTGTGAGGGTGACAATCAACCAGCAGAACCACTTCCATGGGGAGCGGGTGGATTTGTCATCCTCAACGGATCAGATCCGTGTCCTCCTGTGGGGTTCTTCAGGGGTGGCAAACTCACTTTCTGGGGCAGGCCTGGCTGGCACCCCAGCATCTGACATGGGCATACTCAGAAGAGTTTTAAAAGAAACACATTTAAAGATAAGCTGTATGCGTGCCGTTAGATTTAACTTACCGCTTCTGCAATAACTGCAATGCAGTTACATGTACACTATGCTGAGCTATTATACCGTCCTAAGAGTCTGCATCAGCGCTCAGCGCAGGGCTGGATCCCACCCTGAACTATCAGCAGCCCTACAGACCCCGAGAAATGTGGCTGAAACCGTTCTGCAGGCCAGGTCCAGACTATCCCAATTATCATCTCATTTATGGGCTCAGGGCAGCCGAAACGGGGAGTTTTTGGCTCAGGGCACATGGGAGCCAACATACGACTGCAATGGCTCCTCCTCGCTTTCACATCTCTGGAGTGCTTCTGCCACATGGTAACAGTAGGGAACGAGCTATTTGCTCCACAAGCATAACCACAGCCTAACATTGCACGAAACACGTAGGAACAAAACTAAAATCATGTTCTAACCATGTTGCAGCTAAAAAACATCTCACGGCAATTTCTGAGGGAGTTGAAGTCTTTGTGGTTTCTTGCATTTGGGGGGAAGAAAAGAAAAGATCAAAGCACAACACCCTCTGAGATCTGGCCTGGGCAACACTGTCCCCAGATCACTCGGTGGCATGTGACATCGTAGCCTGCAAAACAGGATTTAACAAGGCAAGATGCATGAGCAGCTCAGTGCTGGCTGCCCCGCTACGGGGCTGAGCAGCAGGACGAGGTGGGTAGTGGCACCCGAGCCCCCCACGTGGTGTGGGGGATGAGACGGCTCTGTCCTGGGTAAGGCCAGCACGATGTCCTACAAAGCCCATCCTTTGAGACTTCTCCCCCATTGCACAGCAGTACCGTCTGCCTGGGACATGCGGTTCCTTCACAACCTAGGTTGGCTCCTGCTTGCCAAGAAAGAGAGATTAAAAAAATTCCTTGAAGGAAAACGACCTAGGAGCTTGTGGGCTGGCAGAGTGGATGTCCCACGGTGCCCTGCCTGCCTACACAAGTTGTAGGCATCCAGTACCCATACTTCCAGCAGGGCAGCAGTGCCCAGTGACCAAGGAGCCTCTCAGCCTTGCAAGGCAGGGAGCATGTTGCACGGGGTCAGCAGAGGAGCTGTGTGCCTCAAGCTACCCCCAGCAAACCCACCTGCCCGCCCAGCTGCTCTGTGCCCAGCTACAAGCCTTACAAACCCTGCAAGGCCCCGAGCAACCTCACCTAAGATCAAAGTGAGCCCTGATTAGAGCAGGGATTTGGACGAGAGACCTCCCAAGGTCCTTCCAGCCTGATTTATTCCATGTTGCTACCTTTGTGCATCGTGGGAGGTCATCCCGGGCCACCACCATTTCTTCCTATGCACCTCCCATAGAGGCTAAACCACCCAGTGCTCCAAGCCTTGACACAGTGGCTCTGCAGCCAGATTTCCCCTGGTATTTAGCTTATCCCTTCTGCCAACCCAGCTGGTACAGATCATCGCCTGAGCTGGCGCAGGACCTAGAAGGGCCCATGCATCACAGCTGACTCAAGCCCAGCCTTCCCAGGATTTCTTCTCCTGTTTGTGCCACACCAACAGAACAAACCCACATCTCCCAAAACCCAGCGTTTTTCTACAACTGACCAAGCTGATGCAGAAAGCCCAGGGCTTAACTCCTGAATGCCTGCTAAGTTTGCAAGGCTGGAGCCTGAGGGAATAGACATCGAAACCCTTCACACAGCAGCCTCGAGAGGCAAAGCAGAACTTTGAGCCTGAGAACTTTGATCGCTTTGGTAAATAACCAGGCAGGGATTGGGAGACTGGAGGAAGACACCTCTAACATCCTGGTCTGCCCATAAAATGAAAGAATAGGCCGTACATTTAATAACTTTGCATGTTTTATAACATTATTGTCTGTAAACCTTCTTAGTTTCCTTAGTAATCAGAAAACCGACTCCTTTAATAGAAAACGCGGTGTACTCACCACAAGAGCAGAGAATGAAAATTAGTCTCCTATGCAAATAGTTCAACTATAATCAAACACAAACACTGTGTTCCCAAAAGGATGTATGTTTACATTATAAATAAGGAACTGGGAAACAGGAACAATATGACAGTTTTACTACTTGGGAGCCGTGACTCGCTAAGGTAAACCGCGGTTTCACAAGGGGGTTCGAGATGCAGCAAACTCCTAGTGGTGGCACTGTGCTTTTTTTTTTTGTGTGGAAAACTAAAAAGGCTTATTCTTTTTCACAAAACCATGAGGCTAACCCCCAGATAAGTCAGCAGGGTTTCCTACTTGGTGTTTGGCCTGGGTGTTTGCTTAGTTGATCTGAAATCAGCACAAACAACTCTGAAGAAAGCAGGATTTGTCACTTAAACTCTTCACTGAAGATAAAATAGTATCTAAGATGGGTCCAGATCCTCAGGGTTGAGAAGAAATCAGTTCCTTGTAATTATTTTTTAACTCCTTTTGGTTTCCAGTCATGGATTGTTAGTACAACCTGGCTTTAAGACACTGGAGCTTTTTTGGAGTAACAAAATCAAAATCACTAAATATTTTACTATTTATAAGTAATCTGTTACAGGCAAGTAATGGAGTCCTACTATAGCTTTGAATTAATGTATAACTTAAATAATGGCTAGCCTAGTGCTGTTGTGTTGGTTTACATCCGGGAAGGCTTTAGGCAAAAGCAGGGCCTGATGTGGATGGTTTAATAATACAATATAAAGAAAGAGAGCCTAACACAAGAAGGAAAGCAAGCCCAGTATAGGGAATTATAAATATAAGACAGGAAATATATAAGGAAATATAAATATAAGAAAGCTTGCTATAAGCAAAGACAAAAATTTCCCTCTGTCACCTCCCAGGAGGTGCCTCAAGTTTTTAAGGCTGCGGGCTGAGCCCACAACGCACCTCCTGACTCCCACCCATGGGAAGAGGTCAAGGCTGGAGATGATCTGCCACAAATACCATCTAGGTGTGAAACATTCAGCTCAAGAAATATTAAAATGAGGCCAAGAGTGCCCAGCAATGAGCCATGGCTGCTATACCACTCTGAATGCGAGAACGGCACTCTCCTGTAGCCATCCGTGTTTACCCTAACGCACCTACTTGGAGAGGATGTTCCCAGACAGAAAGCATTCCCCCTGGCCCATCAGCCGTGCACAGCTCCTCAAAAAACACTGTTGGAGAGATCTTTCAGGAATGTCTTGCCTTCTCCATTTTAAGCTGGAAAATTGGAAGCTCAAAACCTGAGAAGTTAGCCCTTCTCAACCCCTGTATTATCATACCTTGAGACTTGCAATCAACAATCTCCAACAGAAAGGCGTTCAGCGACACATTCAACAAGGTTAAAAAGTCACGTCCATACAGTTGTGGTAGAGTTAATTTTGAGATTGGGCATATACCTACATTCCAGTCACATACTGAGTGCTGAATGCCAGGTAGCAATTCCCCCTCATTTTCAGAGGTGCAGAACAGTTTCAGCTCCCTCTGAGGTGCCGAGGATACTTGGGGGGAAAAAAGCTACCTTTACAACAAGCCAAACCCAAAGACAGCAAACCGGATTCCCCAAATTCTGTTGTTTGAGAGCTCCCAACCCCGCCCCCCACCCCCCCCCCAAGTTACACTGAGCTTCAGCAGAGTTTAGATTGGGTTTTCCCTAGTTATAAAATAAAAATTTTTATTGATCTCAAAATAACAGATATTTTTTCTATGAGAAGACAGCCAAAGCTATGGAATGCAGGATTTCACTAATTTATTTGCCTTTCTACATCAGCCAAAATTTGGATCACTCTTATGTCTGCAGCTGATGATCTCAGCTACTTCCCTACAAAGATAACCGTAAAACCCAAATAAATAAATTGTTGGACCTGTCAGTATTGATGAGATGTAATTGAAAAGTAAGGCAAAAACCTTGACTATTGTTAACTCTGGATCATTAGTTAGTGACCATTTCCACAGAAAGAGCATCATGCCAGCAAAATCAGAACACTTTTTGAGAGAGATGTTAACAAGAGTTCATTACACACAAGTCAAGAAAACGGTCCTTTTGATCTGAACAATCTGAACCTTCAACAAGCAAAGGTGGAATGAACTGCAGCTGCAAATGCTAACGGAATAATGCCAATCATTTCTTGGGCAGGGAGGATGGCAGAAATTATTCTGAAAATCACTACAAACCTCTAAAAGGTATCTAGAAGTCTCTGGGCTTACAGTGCAAGAAGAGGATTGACCGACACTACCACAGAGAACTTGTACCTGTGACGCCTTGTCCCGAGGAAGGCAGAGGGAGCTGCTGCTGCCCTCCCACTGGCCCCCACCTCCACGGACACTGGGAACTGTGCAGCAAAAGACCTCCCAGAGGACACTGAGGTGACCTGCCCGGCCTGCCCCTACCCACCAGGTGGTAGGTTGACAGCTCTTTATGAGTCAATATGCATTACAAAGCATAACATAGAGGCATTACGCATGATTTATTTTATCAGTGTATTTTCAAAGTGTATTTTCCAAGCATCTTTGCAACCATTTCACAGGTGGAAAAACAGAGACAGAGAAACCAAGAACCTTCACTTCACTTCTGTTATACCAAGTCAGAAATATTCACCGATTTCAGTGTTTCTTTGGGAAAAATCCACGTGGACAAAAACTGTTGTGCAAATGTATATAACCAGTATCAAGTGACAGAAGGATCCCACGAGTCAGTGCCTCTAACTCCTGAATCTACTCCCCTACCCCCAATTAATCAGGATAATCAGCAGATTTCCAGTTCACTAAAATCACATTAACTATTGCAAACTTTCCTGAGCACTCCCAAAGCTGGACATAATTTCCACTTCCAAAGAAGTGCAACAAGATATACCGTGCCTCCTGCCTAAGACCAAGCTACTGACAGCGTTGTTCTTTTCCCTGCCCTACAGAGGCAGGGTATTTTAGGCTGGAGGAGAAGTTTGGCCCAGATCTGTCTCTGCTCCCAAATGCAAGTTCAGCTTGTAGCTTGGAGTGACTGCAAAGGTGAAAGGACACGAGCCGTACGCCAGCGAGGCTCTGCGCCTGCCCCCTCGCCCCTCCTAGCGCACCTGCCCCTGAGATTTCGGCTCTCCCGTCGGCTGCATCTGGCACGTTGGATCAAACTGGTTTTTCGTCCAGATGCAAATGTCAGGAAGGGAGGGAGCACACAGAGGCCAATACTGATCTATTGGAAACGTGGGGTGGTGGGAGGGACCTGCAAAAACAGGAGAACCCAAGCCCTGAAAATACCCTGAGGGGCTGAGTAATAAAGTGCCTTTTCTCCTAAGAGTCTAAAGGAGAACAAACAGTCAGACAAAGACGAACAACCCTGTTCCAGCTGAAAGAGGGATTAGGGACTGCTTCCAAGAGGAAGGACCCACCAATAAATTCAAAGTGAGATTCAGC
>NW_009235847.1:14599-26782 GCF_000690835.1 Fulmarus glacialis
GCCTCTCTTTACTCCTCCTCCTCTTCTACATGTTACCTGACATTGCTGTGCAGCATTTAACAGCTGCAATCCCAGATCCCTAGAGGTGACTGCACACCAGCCGGGTGAATGTTTACATACAGCACATTAAATGCATACGTCTCCCAAAACAGTCTCTGTCTATACATTAACCACTGATCCAGGCTGGCTGCAGAACGGCATCTGTGTAACACTCAGTGCCAGTGCTGCACAACCATTTTGGAAGCTTGAGTGAAGAAAAGCACAGATGTTTTGCAAAATCCTGCAGGACATTTTCACTGTTACAAACAGCTGGGCAGGCTTTTGCATGGTAACATCACAGCAGACGGTAACGCAGAAGAAAAGGAAGAGCTGGGGCCTGAGCTGAGCTGCCAGCGTTCCAGCAAGAAATGTTATTTCAATAAGGAGCACAAATGCAGATGCTATTTCTGAGCAGAGCAGAATCCCTCTCCATCAATTCTTCATGTGCTGCTTGAATTTTCTACCACCTCTCCAATAATAAATGAAGTTATTTGTCCATGTGATTTTTGCCACTGTTACAATATTCTTTGGCTTGGGGTTTCAGGAAAAAAAGGAATTGCAGGTTTCGGTGCCTCTCGCACCCAGGCCTCCCTGTCTGACTGCAGTCACGTGGGCTCCATGTGTAGTGGGAGGTCCGTAGCCCACGGTGGGCCCTCTGCCGCCCAGAGCAGTGGTGGTGCTGGAGTCAGGATCCAACTGGGAAGCCCAGGAAGAGGAACCTGTTGCACGTGCATTATAGTCGCAGGTGCTTACAAGCAGCAAAGCTATTCTGCAAATGCTAATGTTGTTTTCACACACTCTGCCTCTCTCCATCACAAAGACAAAGGCTTGCCAAGATCAACGTGTTTGCTGAAATGAACCAAGACCTGAAAAAACTTCCCTCCAGCCACGCAATTTCAGCAGAACCAAAGTGACCCCTCTCGACCAGGTCTTCAACATTCAGAGGAATGTGCAATGTTTTCCTACATCATTTGAACAAGTTTGTTTCAAGAGGTGTGCAGAGGAGGGAGGGGCAGTTACTAATGGGCTTAGCTCGTTCCATGAAGAGGTGTAGTTAAAGAGTGAAAACCAAAATATATCTCAGTGCCACATATTAACAGTATTTCCAAAAGCTCTGTGGTTGTACCCATGGAAAAAACATTACAAGAGAAAGAAATGTACTTTGAGCGGTATAAACCTATATCGTCACATCACCACAGCTTCTTCCCACCTGAGGAAAAAAAAAATCATAGCAAGTCAGTGTGGAAATAAGCCTTTTGTTTGTTTCTTTTTTATAATTAAACCTGTCTTGCAAACAGACAACAAAAACTGGAGATTGGATGGGTTTGTGGGAGAGAACATAGGCAACCCAGAGCTACACAGTGCACCTGGACGTCACTCTCTCTCTGTGCTTTTCTTTCCTCCTCTTCCTCAACTGCTCTGTCAGGCCCTATACACAGCATCTTAATGCAAATATTCATGGTTTTAGTCTATATATTGTGCTAGAACCTAGGAGTCCTCCATCACAGACAGTGTCCTCACTGGGATCAGTGCTGTGGAAATGTGGAAGCAAAAACTAGTTCCTGACCACTTTTGAGGTAAAAGTTATCCAACATGAAAAGTTCTGGAGGGCCACCCCAGTTCCTATGGAGCACAGTCGGAAATAATCTGTATTCCTTATCTCTAATCCGCGAGATCCATAGTCAGAGCATACAGGTCCAGCCAGCAGATCTGCTTTTCTGGCCACGCCACATCTCTCTGAGATTTGGTCCACTGTCCAAAGTGCTTCTACTCTCTGTTTTAATTGAGGAAAATGCAGAGAGCGCCTCAGGCTCCGTTTGTACCAACTGCAAAGCAATTTAGTTATAGTTTAACTCCTGCTTGAAAACGAGGTCAAGAGGTGAAGCCTACAAGCCAAGGAGAAGTCCTCCAGCAGGCATGTCGTTATTGGGTGCACCACGTAAAATCAGCTACTCCATCTCTAGGCATAACCTTATGATTCATCACGTGCAGAAGCCTTTGGAAACTGTTGAGGACAACTATTGTCCCTGGCAATACCAGCTAAACTGGGTAAGAATGTGAAGACTTTTGTTGTATTCGTTAGGTGCTTTCTCCCACCAGATGTGGTACTGGGCAGCCCAAATTTTGCCCCAGAAGAAACTGAACTGGCAAATCAAATCTTGCAAGAAGCTGTATGCCCTCAGCTCAAAGACACTGCATGTTTTCACTCTGCCAGGGCTTCTGGGACTCTAAAAAGCTTCTCAGGCGTCCGAGATACAACATTACAGACTGTAACATCCCTCTCCCTGTTCTCTACAAGCAGGGAAAACCCTGTGGCTTCACACAGGTCCCAGAATGTGATATTCACCCTGAAATGCACAGAAGACATCAGACAAGTGAGAGCTTAAGCCGTGAGGCACCTGCTGTTGCGAATCTTGTCTCATTAAAGGGGAAAGGCACCACGAGTGACATTCCAGAGAAAAGCACAGTACCCACTGCAATGCAAGTGACCTGGGTAAAGCGGGGCAAGCAGATGTGGCGGTACTTCTGCAGGATGCCTTCCAGCAAGGGACATGCGCTGTCCTCGTTCAGCTATAGCTAACGATGGGACATTGACATTCCCGAAGTTGTCAGGGTCGAGGCTTCATCTTTTATCTGATCTCACACTCCCGTCACCTTGGTATCTTAGCACAATCTCAAGCTTTTCTAAGTAAACATTTCCACAGAGCAGCAATGGTATGTGCTAACTCTTTCCATTTGCCCTTTGTATTTCCCAGGGTTGCAGGCGATTTCCCATCCAGCAAGGCTGAGGAGGCTTTGCCGCAGAGCCGAGGGGAGGCTCCTCAGAGGATATGACCAAGAGTAGCATGTTTTTCTCTCTCTCCTTTTTCCCTGCAGTGATGGTTCTGCCCTGCCCTTCCCTTCCCTCAGCCCAGTTAGACAAGTCAGACAGTCTCCAGTCTGACCTTGCTCTGCCTCCCCTCCCCCCTGCATATTACCTTCCAGCATTTACCATGGCACACCAGAAATGCATGTTTCCAGAAAAACTCTGTGCCTGACCCACACCTGCTCATAGATCCTTATGAGATCCTGTTTTCAGAGTTGGATGTAGGTATCTCGGTAGGCTTACAGCATTCATGTAGCCTTCACCCACGTCATTGCAAAATGAGTCTACAATCCTTTCTACTTCCTGGGATCCATGGAAAATAATGGGGATTTGACATTTATATCTGGATGGCTTACAAGATACTTCTGCATCTCTGGAGAAGTATTGAGCCTGGGAAGTAACTGTCAATCTAAATTACATGTAACTGGAAGATTTCTCTATCCATCCTTCTCTGCACATCTGGGCAGATCTTCAGCTGGTGTAAATCAGTGTAGCTGTGCTCAGTTACTCCAGCTGAGAATCTGGCACATATATCTTATAGCTCTTCCAATATTAAAAACACACATTCTCTTTTTATGTGAGCTCAAATATTTATATAACGTTCTTTGGACAATTTTACTTTTTTTGGTGCAGATTAGTGTTCCCCCAAAGAGATGGGTGTAAGTAAAATGGTTGCAGTGTTTAGGCTTTACTCAGTCCCCGGTTTCTGGTTGTTGTTTACATCATTGTTTTAGTGATATGAAGTGTATATGAAAAAAATCCATGTATGGGAAAGGAACTGATGGAGGACTGAAAGATGTTTACAGATGAAATGCAAAGTACTTAATGGGGTTAATACCAGCAGAGCCAAATAAGACCAGTTGAGTTACATGGATGCCATTCTGGAGTTGAAAAGCAGACTTTGTACATTTCTAAATCTCACATGCTGGGTCACTGCATTGGAATATATCCATTACCATTGAGATAATGGATCTATGTTCATTTACATCAGAGGACAAACTGGCCACTTGTCTATATATGGAAATTATATAGATTACCCCACAAATTTATCTTTAGTCTTAGGCCACATGAAATTGAATTTAAAAGCTCTGTGTCACCGTAATACCCCAGTTGCTCTAAGGATAAGACCTGAGCTCTAATGGTCTTCTGCAGCATCCCTGTCCCCATAGCCATGCTGGAGTCTGGGGAATCTTTTTTTCCCCAGCTGTGAACTTCTGCATCAGAAGACTTTTCTCCTGACTTTCACTGCTTCTTACATTATTTGATGGCCATCCCTTGAGTACTAGGGCAGACTTGTTTGATGGCTTCTGAATCTTGACTGCAGTTCATCACTGTTTTTCACAATGGTTGCTGAAACAGCTCCATGTTAACTACTACATAAATCTCCTATTTCCCCGAACGCAGACAGTTTGGAATCCTCTGCTGTGTGACTATAGAGTTTTTCCTTCCCATCAGTCACACTAGAAAAGTTATTAAAAACAGTGTTTTTAATAAACCCCAGAAAGCTATGTATTTCCTGTACATGCTTGGCCAGCAAAAGAGGCTCCTTTTCAAAAGTGCCATATGCAAAGCTTATATCATCTGCCAAGGAAACTATACCTGTACTCAAAGCACCAGAAGTGAGTGAACTAAAAGAAGAAACCTGTGCATATTTCCTTTACCAACCAACCTCCAGCTGGTTCAGAAAAATTACTAGGAATGAGATTTCTACGCATTTTTAAAGCCCACAGGATTCCTCTGTCAGCACTAGAAAAATCCTATTGCAAAAGCCCTCTCCATCTTGTCTTGTCTGCCTACAGAATGAGCTGGCTAAGAAACGTGGTTTACTTGGTCTGTCGCAACATCTGGAAGTCATATTGACACATCCAAGCAAATGAGAGCCGGAGACCAGCAAGTTATGTAAAGAATGAACACGTCTGGCCGACCCTCTCCCAGACACCACATTATCATGAGGGGAGACAAACGGAGCCCAACGGGGAAATGCAGGTGCAAGACAAGGATGACATTGGTACATTCACCTTCATCGTGTCAAAGGTCCTGCCTTTAATCTGTGTTCAGAAGGACAGCTGAAAGTTCATACTAATCAATACATACATTCCCCTGCAGGAGATTAAGGGAGATCTATAGAAATGCTGTTATAAACAATTAGTGGAGAAGTAACTCCTAAGCTTTACTTTTAGCTCATCAGCTGAGATAAAGAACAGTCCACTGTACAGAGAGACTTTACTACCCTGATAGTCGTGGCTGGAATGAAGTTGCTGGTGACAGCATCATGCCTTGCAAGTAAAGCTCTGTTTCTAAATGGCATTTCTTCCATAGCGGCTGCTGACTGGCAGAATTTCCGTATTTTCATGCTGCCTCTTTTCCCACTTCAGCATCACACTGCAAACTGAGACGCTCCAACTTGAACTGCCCGGCACCGGCATGAACTGCTTGTTATCAGCAGTTCTCACTTGGCGCTGTCAATTTTACATCTTTTAGGTCACCAAAGAAGTGTTGCTGGGCTTGTCCTATTGTCTGCCTTTGGAGGCCACCAGAGCAGTGCTAATCACAGCTGCCAGGGATGCTGGCATGCTCCAAAACATCTTATAAATTCTGCCCTACCATCTGATGTGCTGTTCGATGCACAGATGGCATTGGTGAAATATCTCTTGAATGCACCAAATATTTGTCAATAGCAAGTCCATGCCTCAGAGTCATCCAACAAATTGGAACACACTATTGCTTTGTTGACCTTTAATTGGTGTGAAGTTTAATGCCACATTGTTCCCAAACTCTGTGTGATAACCGCTGAAAGACATGCTGGGTCTGCTACTGCGGTTTTGCAGCTTTTCACTAAATATGCCATTTGCCATTGCCCTGTCACCTAGCAGTGTCTGAGTGACACCTCTAGGGGGTGGGTGGCTGCTCCAGGCAAGGACAGATGGCTCAGCGAAGGCAGGAGACACCGATCTGGTTATATATGTCATATATATATATGGTGTGAGGGAAGTGGTGAAGAACCCAAGAGCTTCTGCAGCAGGTAACAATGTTGCTTAGAGTAATACCCATCAGGAAAGTGATCGCCTGTGGTTAGGTGGGCGCACAGAGTTATCACCCGGCAGAGGTCAGAACCTGCACCTGCAACTGGAAGTCTCTGCCTGGCACCCTGTCTCCAAATCAGCCCCTCCAACAGCTCTTACAGGAGGTAGTGCAGAGCCAAAACCTGAGGCAACAGCCAGGTTTAGTATAAATTGCATCCAGGTTCACCATGCCTATGCCCTGTTATGTGCCCTCCCTTGCTCCCAAAGAGTCTCCCCGGAACATAAACCACTCTGGTGGCAGCAGACTGCTGGTAGCTACTTCTTTCCTGGGCAAGATAGGAAGGGGCCAGGACCTACATGGGGAAGCCATAAATTCCCCCCCAGGAAGGATCAAGTCACTAGGGTGAGCACCAGGTTCATTGCAGGGCATTTGTCTTCTGGCTAAACGTGGTTTGAGGTTCAAGTTATTTATCAATGGCTTTTAGGGTATTGGAGACATAAATCTGACTGAAATGATGACGTGCATATTTGAGATTAGAGACCAGATCCTGCCCCTGAAATGCCATCTCTCAATCAGAGCTGAGAGCAGCATTTGGACAGGGGAGCAGCCATCCCCTGTGCAGACATTCCTTGGAAAACGCACAGTGTTAAAATGATTGACTTACTTACAGTGCAAAGTTACTTCTCCATACAGCTGCAGTCACAGAATGGGAAAGTACCTCATTCCTGTAGGTCTTACAGAAAGCTTATTGTTGTTTATGAAGAGCCCATACACATCAGCTGCTCAGACAGGCAGCGGGCAGGGCAGCCCGGCTGCGGTGCAGGCAAGCGGCACTGCCCCTCTGTACGTTGGCTGATCCCACATTCGGCCAAGACCACTATGTTCTAGTAGGGAATAATTTAAATTTTTCATACCTGGAGGAAGCAAGGAGTTACTTTAAAGGCAGATCTGGGCCCCAGCACATGGGCCAAAAAGCAACTGCAGGAATTTTAAAGGTATCACTCCATGGCAGCTACCCATGTCTAGTTATTGCACTGGATTCAATTCAGGTCCCGTTTCAGGAGCCCACCTAAAAGTGAATGAGGGCCAGAAATTCAACCTATACCCTGAAGATCAGAGATCAAAGAGCAAGCACTGCATAAAATACAATAAATTCCTTCGGTCAGATGAAGAACGGGCTGGTCTTGATTTGACACAAGCAGTTGTAGAGCTTTGTTGCAAACTACAACCATGCAGGTATTTCATTTGTTTTTACCCTTGGCTGTTATCATCCCTCCGGAGCTGGCTCAGGCAGAACCAGGTCAGTTGGTTCCAGTCTAACCTTTCAGGGGAGGGGAAGAAGGAGGGACCACTTATTTGCACTGCTAAGCAAAGCCAATCTTTCTATCACCATCTGCCCTGCTCTTTTGCTAGATGGCTTTAAAAAAAAAGCATAGCTAGGAAGAAAAAAAAAAAACCATAACCCACCCAGCCTGCCTCCACTACATAGCTGCTCTAATCAAAGGTTAAAAATGAACTCGGGCCAATGAGATGGAAATAGAGAATAAACATGCAGAAGCATCTGAGATTTACTACTCAGATAGGACTATTTTCCATAGGATTTGACTAAGAATTCCTGGCAGAGGAATGGAAGGCAAATCTCTCTCTGTCCTTTGAATGGAATGGGGATTTTCAGGTCTTTCTCTGGCTGAGTAAGTGCAGGCATGTGCAGCTTTCTGAGGATGTGAGCAGATGTAAATACCATGGTCAGCAGGCAAAGGTTCAGTGTAAGCTTGCTACTTTCTGAGGATCTGAGGTTTAAACAAAGCCCGTAAAGACATCAGGAGCCTTCCTTGACTCAAATGCCTGATCCAAAAGCCCAGTGAAGCAGCAGGTCATCTGAGTATGGACGATTTGCTCATTCTGAGTATGAGAGCTTTCACTGAAATTTATGATGAAATTTGCAAAGAACATTGCAATAATTAGGGCCAAAAGGTGCAAATTTCCCTTCTTCCCCTTCATTCTGGCTAAACAACTCCAGGCCTTAGCAAATTCCGACTCTGCAGCCCAAACACACAGGAGATCTCTCTCAGCAGTCATAAATGCATATAGCTCTCAGTATACGCCAAACCTATTTTTATGCAGGAACCGTTGTCATTAGAGCAATAAGCCTTTCCCAGTCTGGGAACACCACACATTCCTAATTGACATGTCACACAGACAGGACATCCTTAATTAAACCCCATATAATTAACTGCGCTTCTCATGCCACTCCAGGCACCTGAGCTGGTATCTCTGCAAGATGCTGTTCTAAGAGAAATGGATGTACCCATCTGCTCCAGGCTAGCTTGGGTACCTCCAAAAACCTTGCACAGTGCAGACTGATCTTGTTCCCACACACCTTCAAAGAGGAGAGACGTTCCATTGACTCAACCAGCCACATGCAGTACAAAAGCCTTTAAGTTTTCTAAGTTCACACGAATACATCAGTCAATTTATTTAAAAGTTGAGCAGAGGGATGAGAGGAGGATGGCTTCAGACTCAACATAAGTTTTGTGTCAGAGTAGGGTAGAAAAGTGCCTTAAGGAACAACCCATAACATTGTCTGTGAGGATCTGTTGGCACTGTACTGACCTGTTTATTGAATTCAGTCTTACAAGCTTACTTGCCGTTTTATGCCTGTATATGTGGACTCCCACTCAGGAAGTCCTGATCCCTAATTTCTGTCCACTGAACGGTGTCTCCAAAATAATCACCCCATACTAAGCCCTGCAGCAGACACAGCACAAATGCAGAGTAGGAGAAACCTCTGTAGATCTAAACAGCCCCCCCCAACCTAAATAAACAAATGGGGGAGTAGAGCCTGCCCATTGCGGGGCACTGCTCTGTCCCCAGCTGGCAAATCATTCACTGCTGGCCTTCGCTTAACTATATGTTCCGGCACGGACATCACTTGAGGAGTATTGGCAGGGGGACAGCTTTCAGTGCCCCTTCTTCCCCTGAAATACTATTTCTAATGCACCCTTTCTGCTTTCCCCTGTGCCTTTCCACACCCTTATGGTGGCTTCCATGGAGGATGGGGATGCAGGTATTGGGGGGTGCTGCTGAAGGGACAATGTCCCTAGCTCGCGGGCCACGGGTGGATGCTGATTCCCTCGTCCTTTCTGGTTTTGCACCTCTGTGAACAACGCAGGTTACTTTGCTATGCTGGGGGGGACTGAGGAGAATCACTCCCTCCAGTAAAACCTGGGGACGGGAAAGTCATGTTGCAGTGTAGAGCTGTTTACCCCACAGATTATCACAAAAAGTATCCGGTGTTGAAGGGAAACCTGTAAAAAGCCAGGAGAACACTAAATTGCCAAGAGAAGACTCCACATTCTAAGCTGACTGTATTCTCCTTGAAGCACAGAGACCCAAGTCCTCAACTGGTGTTAACTGGTGAGGTCCACTTACATCATCCATTTATCTAACCAAATTCAGTATATTCCTTGGGACTGCATCGTGCTTGGCAATAGCCTCCTTGTTCTATATGTGCTCTCAACTAGCACAACCCACGTTCGAAGGATGAGATTTCCAGCCAGAGCATTGTTTGAAGTTTGGGATTTGGAGGTGGCTCAGCAAGTGAAACATCCCACATGACTTCAGATCACAGCAGTGGTCAGAGGCAGAGCTGTGCACGCTGGCTCTGCCTGAGGAAATCCAGAGCAAACAGAGCAAGCAAGCCAGACCTTGTTGAGATCAGCAAAGGGAGGCTGTGGCTCAGTCTTTTACAGTGCACTTACTACGTGGCCATCTGGGTACATCAAGTAAAGAGAGGGTGGGAGGGAGAGAGAGAGAGACTGATTGGATGCTTTTGCTTGAGCCATGAGAAATCTTCCACTGCGTTATCTCCTTCCCTCAATGTATTTAAATTCTTAATATGGTTCGTCCTATCAAATTGCCTCATGGGGTGAAGAAACCTCCTATTTTCAAGATACAGTTGCATTACAGATTCACAGTGTGATCTCAAAATTGTTCAAGGTCCTAATTCTTATTTAGGAACCTAAATATCATTGTGAAATTTAATCCAAATTAACTATTTATTTTCAGACCTGCTGAGCCAAACATGGAACTAAATATCCCTTTGAGCCTACATGCAGATTGCCCATCCCTCAATCATGGTGGATTCATCTGTCTTCAGTGGGGCACGCAGGGAAATCCAGGCAGCAGGTCTCGTGGTCCCACATCTGGGATTCCTACACAAGGAAAAGTCCTCACCTGCAGAAAGCTCAGTTTGGATTTCCCCTGAAAGTGTAATGCCATCCAGGTGCCATGCAAACTGAGCTGAGGAACAAGCCTGCTGCACCTCCCGTGCCCATCTGCCAGCTTAAGCAGACAACAAATCCATCGCTTGCACCTGGCATTTTGCATTAAGCAAAGGTGGGGACGATGGCAGTAGTTTGCTTTTGCCCCACCTTTGCACATGTACTGCAAACCCAGCAAGAGCCCTGCACACACAGCTGCCTCCTCCCATCTCCACGAGGTGCTCAAGTTCATGGAGTGAGTCCAGGCAGGGTTTGGTCTGAGAGCAACCGAGATTCAGCTCCATGGACATTTCAGGACAACATTCACTTTCCATGACCCTTAGCAGGAACCACTCCTCAACTCTCATGTAAGAGACAACTCTGACTCACTCCAGGGAGCTGACAGCCTAATTCTGCTCCCTCTCTTCCTGAACACTAGCAGGTCCAGCAGCAGTTCACACCCTGGCTCGAACCAGTCCCATTCTGGACCGTAGTCACCTCTTCCAGTCTAACTCTCATTGATATTGTGTCACCTACAGCTTTCCTTGGTGATGCAGTTTCCTCACCCTTAGCTCCAGCTTCCTGGAAATGTCCTGCCTTTTTCCCCACCTTATTCCTAAATGACAATGAACCAAGAACTTTTTCTTGATTTTCTTGCAAATAAAAAGCTAACCCAGGTTCTGCACTTCCTTCCCCGGAATTAGAAGTGTCAGCCAATGAAAAGCTGAACTAAGGAAGCAAGTACAGAATTCAGGAACTAGTTCATTACAAAAAGCTGCTAGAATGGTTTGACAGAATTTTGGAAATTGTTTTAAACGCAAGACAACTAGATGAACTCAATATCAATGAGCACAACCAAGGATTATTTAACACCAGCATGGACATGAGACAGCTGGAACACAAGCACCAGCCTTTCATTGATCCTGTTGGCATCCAGCTTCTGTTCAGGTCTGTGTTCTCAGGGACACTTTGTGTTGCCCCGTAATGTGTTCACCCTAAAGTTAGAAGCTTTTCTTCTTATCAGTCTGCTGTGCCCGATAATAATCTTCTCGCAGCACTGCTTTCTTTGTGGTGTTTGTAACAGAAATTCAGTATTAATGGGCATTATGAAAACAAATGTGAGTGAAAACATAAAGATGCAAGAAGCACTAAGGCTACAGCTACTGTAAGGAAGCAATGACCTGAAGAATCTCATTTTTTATTTCAATGTAGAGTAAATCTTTAAATTTGCATGAAACCACTCAGCTGGTTTTGGATGACACTAGGACAGGAAAAATAGGGACACACACTTCTGAGGTGTATTGCCTTGTCTACAACAGCTATCCCATGTTCACCCCAAAACATCTGTCTACCCATAATGTCTATTTCTTACTAAGATTGCAAGCTTTTGGATAGACAGAGATTATACTTTTGCTCCCTAACACTATTTTCATTGCTGTCAGCCCAGCAAAAGAACCAAAGAGATCTTTCTGCATGGCTAGGATTCCTGACAGAAGGAAAAAAGCCCTTCAGTATATGTCAAAATACCTAATAAGGAGGTCAGTATCACAGTTCCTGATTGACAGATGGGAAAAGCTGAGAAAGAGAGGTCATGCCTATCCTGGTTTGAAAGAGCAGCTTTGAGCAGCTCAGGCTCCCACTTGCCTGCCTGCGCTACCTGTAGAAAGCCCAGCTGGCTTTGCCTGGGGGCACAATGTGTGGATGAGAACCTGCATGCCCTGGATGATGCCTCAGGCACGGGTCACCGGCTGGTCGTACAGCAAACAAGGATGGCCTCGAGGCACACATTGCCAAGCAGATAGCTCAAAGACATCCGATAGGCCAGTTCTCAGAGCTGAGAGATGGACTTCAGACTCCTGGTCCTGTTCTGTCTGTATCCTTCTGTCTTCCAGCCCACAGGCAATTAAAATATCCCCCAGCTAATCTAGAGAGGTTCTGTTTTCGAGATACTGATATTCAATCTGAGGATAGAATCATAGAATCATTAAGGTT
>NW_009235848.1:0-442 GCF_000690835.1 Fulmarus glacialis
GGAATTTTAATTGATGGCCAATTAAAATAGAGTTGAACGGTGAGAATGAAAAAAACCCCAACCCTAAAGAAACCTTCCTCCCTCTCTGCTCTCCTTCTTTCCAGGCTCCTTCATTCCCTTCTTCTCCCCAAGAGGCACCGGAGCCAATGTGAAATGGAGTTTGGTGTCTGTTCATAACATTTCGTCTGCATTGCTCCAGCTGGATGCGTATAAATCTATCGGGTCTGGTGGGATTCATCCCAGGGTACTGAAAGAGCTGGCTGATGTTATCACAGGACCTGTCTCCATTCTTTTTCAATGGTCTTGGGAGTCTGGAGGGGTGCCAGGTGACTGGAAGCTGGCAAATGTTGTGCCAACTTTCAAGAAGGGAAAGAAGGAAGACCCTGGTAATTACAGGCCTGTCAGGCTGACTTCAGTGCCTGGTAAAATTATGGAGAAGGTT
>NW_009235848.1:579-1586 GCF_000690835.1 Fulmarus glacialis
GGGGTTTTTTGGATTTTAGCAAAGCTTTTGATACTGTCTCTCAGAGTATCTTTCTGGCCAGAAAGTAGATGTAGAGGGCTCTACCCATGGAATAATTAGTGCATGCGCCCACAGTCTTCTTGCCAGTGTCACCCGGAGGACAACTGCTCACCCGTACTGTGTGTCCACGAAGCCCTATCAGTCGCTTGGGCTCCCGGTGTTGCAGCTGTGTTGGCAGAAAGACTTGGCCTAGCAGGGCTGGTATTTTCCAAATGCAGGAGGTACGGGGCGTTGTGACTTTGAGAAAGTGGCCGTTCTTGTTTCATAGCAGCCAGTTGCCTCCTTTGATGTAAGGAGGCTGTGCACTATGATTTGGGCCACGTGCTCTGGCAGGCGCCCCTGCCAGCCCAGCATCCCGTGGTCTACACGCTGCCGTTGCTGCTAAGGCAGCTGTTTGCAGTCTGGCAGCTGCAGGCGCCAGTGTGTGGATTTGCTTTGCCGCCAGCGGACTGACCAGTTGTGAGCGGGCTTTCAGAATTTGACTGTCCAGAGGGACAGTCCCTAGAGGGTTCCCCCTCCCGATGGTAGCACTCCAGACACTTCTTACCTATGCGATGTTTTGCATACTCTGGGTGAACTGCTACCTGTAATTCTCCTGTTTGGAGTATATGAGGCATTAAGGGCATGTACACTGCACTCGCAAGAGAGATGATGTTAGTGCACGTTGCCTGGGCTCCTGTCCAGCTTGGTGCCGTTTTTCCTCCGTGGCTTGGCTGTAGAGCTATGGGATCATGGAGATGCAGGGCGGTAGCTTACAGGAGTACTGTAGTGGATGGAGGCAGGCTGTTTAGGAAAGACAGAGGTCAGATCAGCATGGGTGGCGTTGTGGTGGGTGGCTACTACGGATCACCTGATCAGGAAGAAGAAGTAGACAAGGTGTTCTGGGTTGAGCTTGGCTGGCCAGCAGGTGCCCACCCAGCCACTCTATCAGTCCCCCTCCTGAACTGGACAGGGGGAAAAAATACAAT
>NW_009235849.1:0-210 GCF_000690835.1 Fulmarus glacialis
TCCCGTGGTGTTCAGACAGACGGCGACGGGACATCGCTGCTGCATTGTGTGTGTTGGAAGGTGCCTGTGACTAATCACTTGAAACACAAATCAGAGCTACTAGAAGTGCCCGTCCTGCGAGGCTGCGAGAGACAACCAGGGGGAAAAGAGGATTGCAAAAGCCAGACCCTTCCCCCACCACCTAAGGGACTCCCACCAGTCTTCACCTTA
>NW_009235849.1:400-985 GCF_000690835.1 Fulmarus glacialis
GCCCCGTGAATCATCAGTATGAGGAGAAGAAAAGTGGCCAGAAAGCGAAGTGCAGATCACAATGCGGTAAATGAGAGTTTCCGGAGAGCTGAGCTTTCATTTTGGGCAATACGGAGCCGCTGGTGGGTCCTGGGAGGAGCGGTGCCTCGCTGAGGGCCCCGGCCCCGCGCTGCTCGCTGCCAGCCTGCGCTCCCTGCCTGCGCTGGCTCAGCTCGGGGGGATGTTGGACCCGGGGGTTCAGTGCAGGCAGAGACCCTGTGCCGGCTTTCAGCAGCTGCTGGGCGCAGGACGAGCTGCTCCCCGGCTGTTCGGGGGTGCGTGCAGAGGAGGGGGGAAGAGGTTGCGCTTGTCTGGCTCGGTGGGCACCCGGAGGCGAGGGTGGTATCGTGTGTTAGTTCTGCAGCGAGGCAGCCCCTCCAACGCGCGCTCCCATGCTGTGGGTGTTCGTAATCAGCTGCTATTTTGCAAATTGCCGCGCTCCTCGCTGGGGGCTGCGTGAGTCCCAGGGGAGAGCTGTGGCTTTGCTCTTGCCCCCGTGGCCAGAGTACGGTGCCTGCAGGCTGCGTGCCCACCGAGCACCTCAGT
>NW_009235850.1:0-9206 GCF_000690835.1 Fulmarus glacialis
TCTATGATTCTATGATTCTAAGCTCAGAGCCACATGGCAGAGCAGCACTGTGCACAAAGCAGAGTACTGAACAACTTAGGAAGAAGAAGACAAGCACACACACATCATCCAGCATAATCTACTCCAGTACAAAATTATTCCTGATCCAAACAGAACTAAAATGTCCATATTTGAAGAAGGCGCTGTAACCTGTTTGCTCCAGGGTAAATTGCCTGTAGGGGTGAATCCCAGCTCAGGGATTTCGTGAGAGTCTGCTGCTTGCTGTGCGTGAACTCACAGTGTCAGCAGCTTTTAATCATATTAGCTGAGGAATTAGTGCATGTCTCAATGCAATCTGCATCATCCACTGTAAAGAAATCATTATGAATATGTAGTTTCTTCTTTAAGGGAAAGATGGAGCAACAGAAGGGATCAGTCCACAGCAACTTTGAGTCCCGTGTCATTTCATCACAAAGTCAATAGCTCTCTTCATCCGAGGGTGAGAATGCTGCAAAAACAAACTGCTTTCTGTTCTGTAGCGACGCCTGAAAGAGGTTGTGCTGCAGTAATCCCAAATCCAGGGGCAATCTATTAAGAACTCAGCACCACCAATCCTGAGAATCAACTGATAAGCACATTCTCCCCCCCCCCCGCCTTTTTTTTAAACTAATCCTCTTAAAGATTGTGCTAAGTAATGAAAAGATGGGATGAAAGAGACCTTTTTCATTACTACCACATAAACTGCTTGTGTAAATGTTTCATTAACACACTGCTTGACCAGTATTTCGTCTTCCCCACCCCCGCCGCCGCTATGGTTCTGCCGCAGCCTGCGAGGCGAAATGTGTGATTTACACATGTTTAAGAGAAACATTCCCACACTTGAATGCTGCACTATTCTTTAGAGAAGGAGAGACCTACAAAAAAACCATTGTGGAGGACATTTTAATTTACAATTCTTTTTTCATATATGCTTAAAAAGATCTATTGCTTCCAACTACACAGGGATTTTGGGTTTTAGTTTTGTGGGGTTCTTTTAATATATGTTTGTCTCTTGCAAGCACCCTCAGGCAAGATGACATTTATTAAGCATGGTGAGTTTGAAGAGATATTTATAAGTTTTTATTTTCTTGGAGGAAAAGGCAAAGGGATTCAAAGGAGGTTTGCCCTTTTGTACACTGAAGTACAGGCAATACGTTACCTTTTAAGCCTATGGGTACCAGTCAACTTCTTCAGAGCAGTGTAAAGAGAGAAAAAGATTTTAAATTGTCAGGTGGAGGCTTACAGCATGTATTTTGTATTTGAAGCAAAGGGTGTAGTTTTCTTTATCGGCTGAGGCATTCTGTAGTATTTCCCACTCATCATATGATTACAGTCATGAGGTTCTCTGTCCTGCAGCTAATCCTGTAAAGCCTCGCCATTTTCATGATATTATTGAAACAGAAGTAAGATATTATTTTTCACACAGTCATTATTTCTGTAGAAATAAATACCACCTTCAGCAGGCACTGCTTCCATGCTAACAACGTTCGACACTTAGGGCCACTTACACCTGGCACATCAGCATCAATGTCAAGTAATTCTGTTAAAACCAATGGTGTTACTCAGGGAAGGCTTTGCTGGAGTTTCTCTAGGTTTACACAGATGCAATCAGGAGTAGATCTGGCACATCCTGCGTAACATTTGCATAAAAACAAAATACAATTTCTCTTTTAAAGCAGGCTTTACTTTAATCTACTAAGGAAAATGAGAAAGTAACAGAACTGTTATCACAATCAGCTCTTTTCTTTTTGAGTGGAATATGTGAAAATGCTATTATAATTGCATTCTACCACCACTCCCCTTACCTGAAATTATAAAAATAAACAGAAAATTGAATTAAAATACAGCCTGTGTACTGCAATCAAGTACTTGTTTTCAAGCCCATTTTGTGGCATTAAGAATAGCACTTGTATTGCTCTGAATTTAACAGTAACTATGGTTAATATAAATGCCACGTTTAGTTTGGTATATGTAAGCTTGTTTGCTGCCATGACCATGATCTGGTTTCAAAGTGAATAGATTCATTTGGATCAACAGTCCCTCCAGGGGTAAATGCTTAAATGTATTCATCCTTCGCAAGAGCTGAAAACATCAATACCTTCATAAAGCCACTTTGATTTGTATTGACTAAAGTTGTGCTTCTAATTCACATACATCATTGTTTACTTCACTGAGCTTTTAACATGGTATTTGATTTATAGAAATAGTGATTCAATTTCTACAAAGAAGTGGTAGATAAGACCTCCCTCAGATTCTTTCTTTAGCTCAGAAATGCTGAAAGTCAAAGAAAGCCCACCATTGCAATACAGAAATTGCTCAATAAATGTTCATGTGCACTACATATTTTACTTGCTTAGTAACTAATACATTGCTAATAGCAATGTAGATCTGTCAGATAAGGGACAATCAATTATCTAAGCATGTCGCTAATGTGACTGCAGCAAAACCATTGAATTGTATCTCAGCAGAAAGTGTCTCTGAAGTGCATTTCTCCTGCTCTACTCTGTACATGTAATTAAGAAACTTGTAAAAAAAAAGAGGAAAAATTTCTGAAGGCTTTTTTTTACTATTCTTTTTTCATAAAGAAACTATAACCATTGATCCCCTACAGGAAACTGTTAAAGCACATTGGTAAACCCACATAAATAGCATACAGAGCCCCATACAAATAATTGCAGTGCTTACATTTGGTATGAGTTTGCAATGTTTGTTTGATGCTACACCAAACACAGGCTTAAAAATGTCTTCTGTAGCTCATTAACTTTAAGAAGCTATAAACTGTCAGTTTTAAACAAACCTTTAGTCCAATATACTGGGAGGAAAAGCTCAATTACTTCGTACGTCTTAGTAAAGTTTTCCTGAGCTATACTCCTTTGGATTTTTCCTGGTTTGGAGCCAGATCCAACAAATTGTCATGCGTATGTATAACTGGGCTCACAGAAACAGTTCTGTTGAATGAAGCACAATCAAAACTACACAGTTTTATGCCCAGGAGTTTGAAAGGTCTTGCTTTGACTGATCACTTCGGCCTTATAGAGGGTAGGAATTTCTCCTCAACATTGCCATTGGTAGCCCACTACCCTAGTGCAACCCTTAGGATAAAAAAAATGAAACACTGCAAAGTTACCCTGTGCTCCTGTGGGATCTGAGGACATGCCTTGGGTATAGCATGTTTCTCACTAGTGCATTCCCTATCCATCAATTTCAATGGAGAAAGAGCATTGAATATCAAAGTCGTAAGGCAACCTTTTCCAGAATTTGTAGGCTGTATAACTTTTGCAGAGGACAGCTGAGTTAATTTGGGGGCTGAAACTGAAGACTTGGGTTATAGAAATGGTGCTGACATGAAAGCAATACAAAAAAAAAGAACAGTGGTAGAGCAGTTACTTTGTCAGGATCGTATTTTCTGGATTAAGCTGTTGATAAACAGAATATTTTTGCAGCTACAAGAGAATTCACATTTACAGGAGAGATAAACTTAGAAAGCTTAGACACACTATAGGGCTTGTCAGCATCTCACAGTTAATTAAAGGAGTGAGCGGAAAGCATCAAGACTTGCTCCCCTCTGCATGAATAATTCACTGCCTGTATCCATTATTAAAGCCAGTTACTTCACCACAATGATTTCCAGCCTGCGATGCATTCTCAGAAATGAGAGATAAATTGCAACAAGGCCTGCAGCTGTATTAATAAATTGAAATGAACATTTATTTGCTCATCTAATTAGAACTGTAGTTTTTTCCAAATGGTGTAGTAATGCATTACCTTGACAGCCAATACCTGCTGCAAGAAATAATTAACAGAAACACTTGCTTACAAAATTCTGTTTTACTGAAGGCAAAAGTTTTTCTCCTGATTTTGTTCCCTTTAAAGTATTTGGTTTTAACTCTTTTGTAGTAGAGGTCTACGGTGGATTTTGCATTGCTAAAGTGGAGGAAATCTCTGTGTTTGAAGTGTCTGTAAGTAGTCATAAACTTGCAAATAAAATAAGAATGCATAAAACTCTATTTTCACCAACTCTCTATTAAAGGTGTAATGACATGATAGGCACTTTGAACAGTACCTGAAGAATGTGATCATTTCTTCAAAACTTTGGTTAATGCCACAACCAAATAAAGTACTTCAAAATTAATAATTTGCTGATTTTCCAACTGTATTGGCCTAATAATTTCTATTACCTCTATCTGCAAATCTTATCTTGAATTTACTAACTTTATTCTTATTTATTTTCAAATATATTTCCTTAGAGTACCAGATAAAGAAATGCAACATCAAAGTTATCATATCAGCATGGTTTCAGCTGTGAAAGTAACAGAGTTGTTACAGTATCTCCTTCTCTGTAGATGCATTTTTAATTAAAATAGGGGCTCCAGTAACCAAAATTTTAGCTTTCCCACTCTTCAGCCACCCACGGAAAAGAATGGACTCCAGGTCTCTGCATTAGATTTGCAGATTTATGCTTGTCAGACCCGTCTGTTGGTATCATCAGTGCAGAAATGAGAGTGTGCAGTGGCTAGTCACAGTTTTAGTCCTCTCGTCTTCTCCTTCCCAGAACAGTAGGTCAACAAGAACCCTGAGTTTGGTCTGGAAAATGATAGTTGAGCCAAAGGATTGGAGACTGATAATGTGTGTCGGTGTGTACATGTAGATATCGATATAGATATCCCTATAGATTTCCATAGATACCTAGCTAGATATAAAAACCAGAAGTATATTTGGGAATAGGTCAAATGATATGAAGCCAAACCATTGCTCGGGCAGATATCACTGAGAGGAAAGACACTCCAGAGCAGCATTATATTCAGCACAGTTTCAGAAATGCTCGGCAGTGGTGTATAGCCGCCATATGTTAACATTGGGAATGGCTTACATTATAACATTGGGAGAAAATGGAGACTGGTGATCAAAGAAAAGATCTTTCCAAACAGAATAATTTTATTTTCTTTCTTATTTTTCTAATAGATTAAAGTCCTCAATCTGTCAGTTACGTATGAAATATTTTCTAGTGAATGGTTTTCCAGGATGGTATTTTCTATTTTCCACTAGAAAAGCTATTAAAAAAACCCTGACATTATCTATAATTAATTTAATAGATTTTGGAATAATCAACAAATAGTTTTAGGGGAATAATTAATCCATGGATATGGAATTTGATAGCATGGCTGAGTTTGAACTTGCAATTGTTTTTATTTGGGGATTCAGGCACATAAAGAGATTTGAATGTGCAGCCTGCTTCCTCCTGGCATGCATTCATCCAGCATGGGAACGCAAAGCTTGTGTGTTTAAAGAAGCATGTCAAAACTGCTTTGTAAAGAAGGGGGAAAAAAGCCCCAGACCAAGTGACAAGACTAAGTTTAGTGTGCTAATCATATTCGTTCTTCTTGTAACCAAAGGAGTTCCACTGTAGAATTTAAATGAAATGAATGGTGTTTCAGACACGCAGTTAGTGATTTTATATGGTCAGTGTCATTTTTCTTCTTCTGGGAATTCAATTTGTTCCTATTATGCCAAGGTCACAGATTGGGGAATCTGAGAGAACATTACTTCTCTGCCTTTGATGCAAAGGGTCAGTGGATTAGTACAAAGGAGAGTTAATCCAGTGTGCTCACTCACCAAATGATATTTAAGTCATTTTTAATGAATGACTAGGAGTTCCTATTAGTTTCCTTGAAGAAAATAGAAGCAAGCCTACAAACAACGACTTCATAAATGAATATTCAAGGAAAAGTATGACTTCATTGTCAGCTCTAATTGCTAGTTTTACCTTATTAGTAGAAGCTTTCTGTAGCTGAGTTTGACATACATTTGTTTGCACACTGTTATTAGTCAAGACTCAGTGAAGTCTTGTAATTAACACCTCCACATTATCTCATGCAGTGAAAGCAAAGACTAAACAGATGACTCACTTTGTTCCAGCTTTGCTCTTGTTTTCTGATACAGAAGTACTTAAGAAGAAGTGTGAGCTCATCAGAGTGCCATATGGAGTCAACAGAAAGCATAAAAAGGTTTTCAGGAAGGAGAGCATCAAAGCTCATTAAGAGCTAAACAGTAAGGCCTCAGCACAGTGAGGCACAGTGCTATTGCACAGTTGTGGTGTTACATTTTACCAGTATGATTGCATGGTATTACCTCTGTGTCTCATTCTCCTTACGTCACTCAAAAGACAGTGCGTCTGCTTGTATAGTTTATTCCTTACCTAATATAGGGAAATGATATATTCACACAGGCTTTCTCTCCTGTCCATGACAGTGCCCACGCTAAGGAAACTGTACTTTTTAAGCCACGTGCATGTTGTGAAGTCATGTTATAAGTATCATCATAGACTATGACGTGGAAAATCCGTAAGTGGATTTTCCGTACTTATCATCCACAGGTTATTTGGGGCTAAAACACTCCTTCATCATTTTCAGGTGTGAGCTCCTTACTGAAAGTCAGATATTCTTAAGTACTATTTCACTAATGAGCCATAGGACAAATTCACAAGACTGCAGGAACCAGGAACCAGGAACTTTAAACCAAGACATTATTTTCTTCTAAGTATCTGGTTTCAGGAAAATCACCTTTTTAGATGAGGTTTATCCCAGAAGTAATTTGTCTGCTGATATTTCTTGTCCTGTATAAGGAACTGCTTTTTTTTTTTTCTTCCTTCCCAACACTGTAATGGATGGGGAAAACAAACAATACAACCCTTGAAAAGAGAAAAAGCCCCAAAATCCAAGATGGTTACAAGAATATTTTATTGCAACCTGTCAGTGCAGCCATTCAGTTAACAAGTATTCCCAAAGCAATATGAAATCCAGTCATTAAATTATTATTGAGAGCTTGGCTGAGTTAAATACTCAGATAATAGCAATGCTTGTTTACTGGATGGAAGCTGGCCAAGAATATTTGAAGAATTAACATGTACATGAAATTTCCCACAATTATGAAATAGTCATCAGAAAAGAAAATGACTGAGAGTGATTGAATTTCTCAGAGCTGCTGTCTTGGGTTGTAAGTACTTGCTGTGCTCATAATAGAGCCCCGCAGTTTGCTACCATTTGCGTCATTACCATCTGTATTGATCTAACCACCCCGCGTGTTCCTGCTTTATTATTTTGCTACTCAAGAGTAACTATCTTAAGTGATTGGGTCACAAATGTTATTGTATTACTGTGATTTGAAGAATTATTAAAGATGGGTCACTTCATTACTGAGATCCCAGAGGTGCTGTATATAGTATAGCTGCATTAGTTAAGTTCAGCGGAAGCTGGCAGGTGCTTATGCACAGCTAAGGCTATCTGTGCTATACCTCAGACCTAACAATGCTGCCACGAATGCATTTTTAGATGCATACCACTGTGCATGTTCAGCCAAGCTAAAATGGATTCAGAAAAAATGTCAGTGGTCCACCACAGGTTCTTTGGTTTTGTTTGCAAGAGGTCATAGCACGGTGGAGCTTGTCCTGAAATAGCATCCTGCAATGGTTTGTAACCTTCAAATAGGATTTCTAATAATAGCATTGCTTCTCGCTTTGGGCACTGGCCCAATGACTACAGAATGGAGCACATGCTATACACTAGTCTAATCAAAACATTTCTAGAGGGTATAGGCAGTAATCTGGGACATACTCATATTCCAGAAGTACTCCTGAGAGAAATGTTGCTGGACTAATTTCAAAGTACATCCTCTGTTTGATTTTTCCAAGATTGAAAGGAACTAAGTACAAATCCCAGCAAAAGGAATTACTCACAGAAGCATTTTACTCTGTACCTTAGATTTGTACTAGTGGACACCAGGAAATCTGCAGTGAGGGAAAAACAAGGAGTGCAGCTGTCTCAGTAGAAGACTAAAGGACGGATGTATTAGTTTGCACTTGGCAGAGGTGATCTTGGCTTGATTAGGAAATTACCACCAGAGTAAACTACAATTTAGTTTTAGTATCCTCTGTGTTTGCACTGGCTGATGTACCATTTGCCTGCTACTCCCTACGGAAACGGAGACTAGCCTTTCAGGCAGAGCAGGTCTGTCCTTGTATCGTAGGTAAGATAGAGGGCGAGTTCACCTTCTCATCACCATGAAGATGTGCAACACAGTGCTTACACGCTGCCCCAGTAGTTACGGTCAGAGTGGATACGGCCCCTGACTCTGGTCCATCATAAGGACCTCTCGTGCGTTCTTGCACGTTCCCCTGTCTCTCAGTACTTCTGTGGAAGAGAACTACTCTTATGCACTCTGCTGCTGTACAGCATATGTGCTCTATTTAATGAAAGTGCGAGTTAAAAACCAAATTATTTGGTTTTATTTACAATACCATGCTGCGTCTCTTTGGAATGGAGGCCCTTTTCTTTCATATTTGGTGCTATTAATACGTAAGTTGCTATAGACTATATATGAGGAAGCTTTTTTGATGTTTAAAACATCTGAATATTAATATCGGTGGTACTGGTTGTTACAAACAGCCTACACCCATTTGGTTGGTTAACCTGCAAAGGAAGATTAATGGTTTAAAATCTGGTCATTAAGTATGGTAACAAATGTTTTTCAATGAGGTTATTGCTACCATAAACTTTAATCAATGGTTCATAAGCAGCAGCCTCTGGTTCAGTGTTCTGACTAATGACAAATTAACTATTTCTTAGCAGTTAATAAAGACTTTTCACCAATCTGCATACAGAACATGATTTCCTCTGTTGGTAATTAACATTGTCCCCTGGGTGCTAATTCCATATATCCATACCAAAATCCTTATGGGCAGAAATGAAAAGCAGCTAACTTAATACCATTTCACTAGAGATTTTTTTCCTTTAAATTGTCAATTTAAAGCAACCAAAACAAGTTTTAAAGAATAGGAAGGCTGGCTATTTAATGACCTATGTTTGCTGAATAATATCAATTATACTTTGATCCTTTTCTTTTTCCTCTTTTTTTGAATGAAATTTTTTTACACTCAGATCTCAAAAGCAGGAGTCTGGAAGTAGTTAATGATCTACAAAAGTGAAAAAGGTAGGGATGAAGGTGGGAGTTGTTTGATTTTTCTAAAAGCTAACTGGAGTTCGTGTGAAAAAAACACTAGAGAGCACTAATAAATATATGCTTCATAATAGTAAAAGGAAAAAGGTACACCTAACCTTTCTAAATAGCCTAAGGGCAGGGGTTTGCTTTTCAATGAAAAGGTCATCTAGAATGAATTAAAGTCATTTTCCTGC
>NW_009235850.1:9219-47520 GCF_000690835.1 Fulmarus glacialis
AGCATGTGGCTTCACTTTGAAGGTTAGAATGAAGTTGTTCTTACCCATGTATCTTGCAGATGTAGTTTTACAGAATGCATTGCAAAAAGCTGTGATATGTTTTCAGTTTGTCCAGGGAAACAAAAATTGTGACAATTAATATATGGCCTACCAAGATGAAGCTTCTAATTTGCTATTAAAGGTAAAATACTTTTGCGAGTTAGTTATTTGTCCAGTTTGTGCTCTTTTAGTGACACCCTTCTGTCATTTAATCCTTCTTGTGTTCTAATATTGTTCATCCTTTTTCTATGTTAAATGCTTTAGTTGATATCTTGGCCTCACTGAAATCACCTAAGAAAATAAAACAGCAAAAAAAACTACCAGCATGACAAGGATAGACACTGGGACAGCGCATGTGAGAGAGAAGACTTCTGTGTACCGAATTAAAAGGTATACAGATAAATCCATGAATGCACAGTTTACATTACAAGGATTTGTTTTTGAAAAAGCCATTTTTCCAAAGGTCTTACCCCAAAAATCATTTCCACAAAGACGTATACTCAGGAAACCAAATCAACCAAACATAAAAGAATATTACTTTGCCTCTCACATTGTTCAAAGACATATTTAAGGCTTTCCAAACAGTTATCAGTGCCATCAAGGATAATAAGAAAAAAGCCTGGAAGAGGAATAAAATATCATCATCATCATCATCATCAAGATTCCTCTAGGAGAGATTTTTCAGAGCATTCCACCAGCTTGCATCCTCTTTTACCTGCTGTGGCATCGGCTGAAACGGTCACCAAAATTTGTTGTGCATTGGTTGAAATTTTGGTGAGGAAATTATGGGCTTTTGTTATCTCAAGCAGCCCTGAAGGAATGCTAGAAGCACACACCTCTGGCTGAGGCAACATAGGTTCTTGAGTGCTAAAGAAAATAACGCCACAACTGAGCTCAAGTTTTGAAGTGCAAGGATGGAAGAATGGTAATTCACCCTCTCCTAAAATTTCTTATGACGGTTATTCTCACACAAAAATCTGGATGCCTGGAGTCTCTCACAGGTATTAAGTGCACAAGGGAGGAACACTGATGGAGAGAGGTGGGAGTCCACTGACTGCCTGGTTGTGGCTCCTATATCCACTATGATTTTGGTGAAACACCTGATGTTAAGACTGTACTGAATTTCTGTTTTGTCAGCTTCTTTGCTGAGTGACTTCTAAAGCACAGAGAATGTTTCTGAGAAGAACAGCTTTGGTGCTAGACTTCTGATTGACTGTTACCTGTGGAATATATGAGAAGCGTGAAAAGCACTGATCAAAACAGAGATGTAGGTAATCGACTATTTGGAAAACTGTTAAATGCATCTATGCAAAATCTTTTCTCTTTCTCCCTTTATTCTTTTCTCTTTTTTTTTTCCTTTTTTTTTTTAAATTTTCTCTTTCATAAAATATGTGTGTGTGTATTTTTATTCCAAAGCATCCCTCTGTTGTAGTTAGGTTCCACAGGAGGGTTCCAGCTTGTAAAGGTTAACCGTGTAGAAATCAAGGCTTTATGCATTTTTGCAAAGGTCACACTCATCAGCAGTTCCGGAAAGACTGCTGGGAAGGGCTATGGTAACTACCCAATGATTGAACCCTGGCTCCAGGTTTCATTTCCTTTAAGAATACTGTTACAATCACTGGTTGTGTCACTAAGAGATAAAGAGGCTGCTCAGTCACTTGAAATTCAATTTGTACATTACTCGAATCTACCCCACCTCTTTCCTTCACGGTGCCTGGCAGCTGCTTGCTGGCACTCTGAATTTCAAATGCCTGAGCTGCAGGAAGCAGTTTAATAAATGGGATAGGTTCTGATTAATGTAACAAGCTGAAAATAGACAATGATGCAATGCATATCTCAGCAAGAACCACAGACTCGGATCAAATCGGATCAAATCTCTGTGTGCTAATTTGGGCTGCTGTGGCAGACAGGTCTCCCAAAGATGCATATTTATGTTTCGATAACACCTTGAAGGTTCAAAAACTACCAATATATAAGATTTAGACCTGTAATCCTGTTATGTCTCTAAGCATCTACTACAGGTGACTGCACAGTCATGAAGTTCAAGTCTAGATTAAGTATTTGACATTGACTGAGTTCCAGCAAGGGCACTGTGCACTTCACTACAAAGCTCTGGTTTTATCTGGAAAAAGGAAATGTTGCATTTTTTTCTTTCAGTATTAGGAATGTAAGCAATCACTTGCTGTGCTGTATACAAAACAATGACATAAATATGTCAAGTTTAATTACTAATTCACCAGTGTACAAAAAGTTTACATGCTTTGACATTGTTTCATACAAACACTCAGTATGGAGCTTGCACTCATCCAGTGTTGGTCTATGGCTTTAATGCTAGGGAACATATCCTTTTCCAGTTCCTGCTCCCCCAAGCCACAGCCACTCAGAGTTGGTATTATGTTAAAATTCCTCTTCAGAAACTTGCAGAATCACAACTTTACACAATAGTATTTCATCGAGGTAATAGTCAACTATGCCTCACGAAAGAAAGGAACTGAAGATGTCACTGAAGATTATCACTATCTTCTTATGTATAATGAAAATATAAATAACATATACTCACTGGAAAGGTCTAAATTATGAAGCCTTCACTCCACTCCTTTTTTCTTGAGGTCTCTTAATGAGGCACAGCAAGAAGTTGAGCCTGGAGAGGCAGGCTGTTTCCAAAGGTGGCAGTAAGTGAATGTCAGGTCTTTAAGTTCAGGCACCATTCCCTTATTGGCAAATGTTTCTGTGTTGCCTCTATTTCATTTGCTTTTCAGAATGGGAGCTAGTCAAGAAATGGCTTTGTATTTCTCCTCTTTTTGTAAAAACGTGTCCTATGTTACAAAATAATTAGAAAACCTTGGATTTGTTTCTGTTTGTATTTTCATAATTTTGAAAGCTAATTATGCTCTCAGTGTTGCCTAAGATAATGTTACGCAAGTCAAAATTAGATTTGTTTCATTAACATGTCCAGAGACTAAACTTTTGTGTAAGTGAATAGTTCTGTAGCATTACATGAGGTACCATTGAAAGTGAATTGGTTTCTTAATACTGGGATTGAAAATTATTAGAGGATAGTACTGGATAGTTGTGTTCTTATATTTATATAGTATGTTCATCTCACTGATATAAATTACTTGTGTTAATCATTGGTTGTGATCAATTGAATAATCACCAGTTCTGTAATGAAAGCTGCTGATTCCAAAACCAGAGAATTTTAGTATTTCAGTGGATATAAGAAATTCACTTGAAAATCTGTATTGGAAGTATCATTAACTGTATATTCTGGCACACTGGGTTGTGGATTAACAACACCATTGTTTTTAAAAAAGATATTACATTTAAAACCTCTTTCTGTGTTTATTTACCTTTATTATCAGTCAAATGTACTATGATCCTGTAGTCTAATTTCATGCATTTAATTTTATCCTTGCTTCATTTTTATCCAGGTTATCCATGCTTCCTCTCCTCCTACCCACCGAAACCACTCCCCACACAGTTCAGAGTCTATTGCGGTTCCTTTACAATTTAAAAACTATCAGTACACTAAATCAATAAAGTGTTAACTCTCCAATAAGTCATCTGCCATGAATAACAAATATTTTAAGTCAGCAGTTTGCAAACAAGCCATGGGCTAATATTTGTTTGCATAAACTATTCAGCACAGATGCATAAAAAATATTTTGTGGAAATCAGGATTAGTTTACAAATGATTCACATACAGGAAAAAAGCTGGAGTCATCAGATATTTCATTCACAATTAATAATTAAACCAGCTCTTGCAAGGACGCTGAGAATATCAAGATGGCATGTTTTCCAGTGGTTTTATTTTATATTAAAAAAAAAAACCAAAACCACATCACATTGTCCTGTTTAATTTTGAGGTGAGTCGATAGTGATACAGATAAAAAACAGAAGAGTAAAGCAATTCTGATGAACACACTTGCTTTGCCTTGAACTTCAGGGTTGACAAGGGTGAAATAAAATTCTGGTATTGCCAGAATTTCCATGGAAGTTGTTTGTTGGTTTGAGATTTTTTTTTTTAGGGGTTTATTGAGGGAAAGTGAGGGAAGGGACAGATCTATTTTAATCTAATTTTTGATGTATCTTTATTGTCAGTGTTTTACACACTTCTCAAAGAAACAAACTGTGTTTCCTGTGTCTGTGGAAAAAACATGCTTTATCTAGGAGCCTATGCGGGAAAAGAAAGGAAAATAAGAGCATGGTTGTGGCCCACTTCTCAGATTTCAGGAAGTAATTTCTTTCTGTTGGTGTATGTACAAGAATGGTAGACATACAAGAAAAGGGATTTATGGGAAGGTGGAAAAAGACAGTAACCAAAATGTAAGTAAAAGGTAAGTTATCCTTGAAGAATAGAATAAGAGTTTTGATGTGGGGATGTGTTTTGATCCAGGTGGTTGAAACACTGAGCTAAACTTTTTTTTTTTTTTTTTTTTTTAATTTGGAGTGAAATGCAAATAATGAGGAAGCATTCATTCTCCTCTCTGGAAATGCACTATTTACAGGGAAAGGTAGCAGGAATCCACATGCAAGTTTTAGTTATAGAAATAAAATTAATGGATTTTAGAGACATTTTGACAGGATACCTAGCAGGTTCTTACAGTCGTACCCATGAATATAGGGAAAAAAGCAGCAATTAAATTTGCAATTTAGAAGTCCAAAGGAAAAGAAGAATAATAAATAATTGAGTCACCAGCAGTAACAGACAGGGGAGGATGAAAAGACGATGAGGTGTTTCACTTTGCCATGTGAAGGTTATCCTAGTTTGTAGCTTTCCTGTTACTTGAAGTCACAGCTGGAGGTTCAACAGTGTGAAGAGGTAGTGGCATGAGCGTGGACATCATGTGGCTCAAAGAGGTTTGGACTAGGTTTGGGTTTAGGCTGTCATTTGTTACTCTTCTATTTAAGAAGGTCCCATCATTGTGCACTTTGTGAGGTCAAGTTTTGAATTACTTGATGCACACAATTATGTCAATGAGCATAAAAGAAAACATTTATTTAATTTGGTTGCTTGTAAGGATTTTTAAGTTTCTTTTTCATCCTAAGACAGGGTGTTTTATTCATTTCTGTCGTAACTTTTTATATTTTGTGGTATGTGCTTTGAAGGCTATATGCATGAGAGACATTATATTTATTATATTCACACAACATTGTGATAAAGTACCTAATTATGCAATATCAAAATTTCTCAAAGTATTCACATTTTAAAGTGAGTGGATTTAATCCACGGATATAACAGACAGATGAAAAGCTCAGCTATTAATTTCATACTGCTGCTCAATTGGTATTGAATGTTTCACCACCAATTGAGTTCTGCATGATGCTTTTGGTGATTTATTGTAACAGTTTCTGATATAAAGCAGCTCTTTGCTTAAATATAGAAGGCCTTGTTGTCTTGTGAATGTCACTTGCTCCTGGTGTAACACTAAATGGCCAGAGGAAATGTTTAATTTGAAACACTCCTGTTTTGTTTACTTTTTCACTGTAATTATGCCAAACGTGTGGTCATAATAAATAAAGGATAATATATATTAGTCTCTTAGATAACACTTGTTTGCAGTGCGTCCTCTTCATCTACTATATTTCCTATAATATTTCAGTTAATATTTCATCTTTCTAAATATTGAGTACTCAAACAACAATAAAACCAGAGAGTGGTTTTTTCCCTTTCTGCTACCAGAATTGCTGTCTGCTCTTAGTATGCTTTAAAGCAGAATTCATTATCTTAATTTTGTTAATATTCCGAGGAACTGCTTTATATAGTTGCAGCTTAACGCTGATCTGAGAGTGTTATGTCTTAATACAAATGTCACCTGGTTTGCCATTTGTGTAATGGCAATACCATGGAAAATCCTAACTCAGAATAGATGCATTAAATAACATCAGAGTACTTCAGCAGCTCAGGGTCCTGTCAAGCACCAGCCAGTGTTTATCACAGAATGTATCAGTTCTCTGCATCTTTCAGTACAAGTTTATTTAACTGAGTTTTATTCCAGGGGAAATGGTATAAATTTTCATTAAAGAAAACACTATATATTATGACAGCACTAAATGAATCATCTGCAGTCACTTTTAAAATACTTGATTTATTGTCTGCAGTTGGAAGGCTGTAAGTTAGGAAAATATTTTTGATGACAAGAATGAAATATAGTTCATATATAAATAAAAAATTAAGTACATCTCTATCTAAGGAGTGTGCCTGTGTGTGTGTGCATGCATTTGTCATACTTGTAATTATGTAGGTATCTATGTGCAAGAATATACATATATTTTGGCAACATCAAGAAATACTCGATCAAATTTCCTTCTCTAAGAAAAAAAGGAAAACAAATTGACTAACCAGCACAGACTAAAATAAAATCCATCATAACAGAAGAGAATATTTTCCTGGAGTGATTCATATTCACACATCCTTCTGTGAGACTTTCATATATTTGGTGACATTGTGAAATGTCATTGAAGAAAAGGCATTTCAGTTTAGCCTTGAGCAAACATACACATAGTAGAAGAACTGTGCATGTGTAAAGCCTTTTTCTTCTTCCAAAAGGGACCTTTTTTCGCTATATACATAACTGAAACTAAGCTTAGCCTAGTGAGGTGCTGCATGATAAGAACTTGGTTAGCAAACACATTCAGCGATCGAATGGCTTGAATAACAAAATCCCCAGCAGTGTGTTTCAGAGCTAACTGCATTTGCACTCTGCAAGGAGATCAATGCTTCACCCTCATTGATTTTCTTCAGTGGCAGAACCAGGATTATGCACAATGTGAAACTGTATTCCCAGACATATTCAATCTGATTTCCTAGTCAGTGCTAAAAAGGCACAGTGTTGTACTGAAAACATAAGGTTAGAGAAGTGTAACATATCAAATTTGTACTTCTGGTAAGGCTGCATGTTAAACAGATGCATCATAATATATTCTGTGTGTCATGCAATCCGTTTTATAAAAACATTGGATTGGTGCTGAAGCGTTCCTCTTTATATATATACAGCTTCAAAAAAATGTGCAGAGATGCCAAAGAGAGAAATTGAAATGCATTGCACACACATCACTTTAAAACATAGTATAGTTTCTCTCTGGCAGACTTGGGCTTTAGTGTAAACACATAAAAAGAAATAATTTCTTCAAAAACTTCAGAGCAGGGATGTAGTACATCTTCAGAGCTTAAATAACCTTGTAATTTAGAATGTATGCCAGTTTTCAAAAAGCAATAATTACCGTAAAATATATCAGTGGGAAATGACAGCTGACAGGAGCTTCATTCTGATCTGCAATTTCCCCTTGTTTGTAGCTTCGCACACAAGCCATGGGAACACCATCAAATGCTGCTTGAACACAGTTTGAACACAGGAATGAATTAAATTAGCTCAGCTCAAACTTTTCCTAAGCCATTTGTTGGTGGACATAGGCAAAAACAGAGATGGAGGAGCAAGAAAGAGCAGTGACGTCTTGTACAAGAAAATTTCCTGTCTTCAGCTTCTGCCATTACAGGCTTTGGAGAAGCAGACACCGGTCCTGGGAGCTGTAAGCTGCTTATGAAAAAGAGGCAAAATAATGCATGTCCTAGAGAGACATGTGTGTACTTTATAGACATTTATCCAGAAAATAAGCACTGTCTACATTTCATAACTTCAGATCACAGTAATTTCTTTCTGTCTGTGTTTATCCAATGCTACCACCCAGCCAGGCATGTATGCACACATACAGCAGGTCTCACATCATGCAAATATAATAAGTGGCTAGTAGGAAGCTTTAAGTTACTGCTACATAAAAATTGGGGCTGATGCATCCATAAGATTAACAGTTCTTGGCTGGGTGAGTGGGTAGGGTTTTTTTAACTTTTTTAGACATGAGCATGTGAGTGGATAGACAGAGCCACTCTTGAAGGCATTATAGAAAAAATACTGAGTTCCACGGGTGAGAGGTGTCATGTGTTACTCATGAGCTAAAGGGTGGCAGGCAGCACACTGAAATACTTCTATCAAGTGTTAAAGATCTGAATAGATGTGATGAGAGCAAACAGTAGCTTGGAAGCAAAGTGTTCTTTTAAACTCAGGGGAGAACATTTCTTTGCTTTACTCTAGCATAGACAAAAGCGTAGACATCGACCTCATTGTTTGTATTTTTTTGTCCTTAGTGCTGGATATTTTTGTCGATATTGAATATTTGATTAAGAAGGCACTCATAAGTCTACTCGACCTCTAATCATGAAACAAAATCCACTGGCCTATGTCCTTAAATGCTTTTGTTGAATAGAGACAGATGTACGCACATATTTAAGTACTTTCCAAAAATGAGACCTTAGTCTTGATCCAAAACCCATTGAAACAATTGAAAGACTTTCCACTGTTCCAAGTTCATCGAGCTCAGTATTTCATTCTTGAAAAAACGCTTTCAAAACCTGTTTCTAAGGTGATTCCGGTTCCACGTCAAAGTTAGGTGCTAAACCAGTTCACTGAACATTGTCTTGTTACTGGGGAAGTTACATTTTTAGGACCTGGTATGCTTGATCTAGATGATGGCAGTCTAAATAAATATTGTAAAGTAATTTGATAATGAATAAGTAGGAGGATGCACAGAGAAAACTAACACCATTGTTTAACCTCAAAACTATGCTAATAAGTAGGGTGATAGACATGAAACTCCAAATAATGGAGCTGTTATTCTAGCCCAACAGGCTGTCTCAGGGGATTCATAAGTGGATTTGCCATGCCATTACTAAATGTAGCTCCAGTCCAGCATTTCACATAGCCTGAATTATCTCATTGCAGTATATTCTCACATTTATCAAACTAAATCAGATTTAGAAGTAAGTATCTCCTTCCAGTTAGAAAGGAGGAATATGTGTGTTATTTGTATACTATTTATTTGCTTGTGCGTAAAATAGAAGATCCTCCAGAAATAACCTGTTTGTGAAGAAGAATATCAGCATAAGTATATCAGTGTACCTCTTAAAAAAGGATCCTTTTAAGAGAAAAATTAAAAAAAACAAAACCAAGAGGAAAAATGCAAAATCTCATGAACTCATGAATGCTTGCATATGCACATGTATTTGTCTGACCTGAAGCTGATTGTAATGCAGAGCATACTCGAAGAATTATCTGAACCCTGTTTAGATTGGATTCATACAGTTACTTGGCATTGACTGGTCACTGTATTTCATTTCTTTTTACAACAGCCACACTCTGCCAATAAAAGATCAAATAATTTTAGTTACTGGGTTGAATTTTTTAAAGGTACTTGATGTTCCTCTTGAATCTGCTCTCAGTTACAGCTCACTAAAGGGTCTGGCCCAGTGGTGGTTCTATAAATACAAACATAAGCTGAAAAAGCTGCTCCTAAAGCAGAATGCACAAATCTGATGTTAAGTGATTTTCACTCCACTCTATCTTGTTTATGCAGTTTCCAGTCCTGAAAGTGGGTGGTTATGCAAAAGGAAAAAAAAAATTTAAAAATCTGTTTTGTGCACTGTGTCCAATTTTCTGTTGGCCTTTTAGAGCAGCTAAACGTACAATTACATTGCACTTGGAAAGTACTCGAACTCATCCCAGCTTCCCATATGTACAAAGTGATGCATTTTTAGATAAATTATGTTAGAATGAAGACAGACAAGCAGGAGATTGCATTGTGGTTTTATTTCTGATTACTGGCAGTTAACTTTCCATCCACTTTTTTACACCTGTTTAGAAAAAATAAATGCAGAGGACAAGAAGTCCTAAAGAAACAACACAGCTTCTTAAAAAAAATAAAAATCTGATGTTCAGCTTTTATCATCCTCTCATACCTGTTATGACAATATTGTTTGTCTTGGATAGACACCTGATCTTCTAGTTGTTCATAGTCATTAAAATACCCTTGGTTATTCTACGAATGTGGGGCTGCGTGGTCAGTGCCTGGCATAATTCCAAGTTAAGCACAGTGAAAACCCTTGTAACAACCATAAGAGAGCCTAGTTCTAGCTCAGCTGCTATAGCAGGTGTCTGCTCAGTGAAAGTTTCACTGTTCTTTTCTTTAATTTTCAGACGATTTTTTTCCCCCATTTAATTAACAGGCTGTATATGAAAGCCTTTTTATTATTTGAAAGCTACACAAGAGTGTGGTCCCATGCAGTGGCTGTTGGGAACAGCATTATCCTCCTCCTGTCCCATGTCCTGGAGGAAAATTTCTTCCTCCTTTGTTTTTCTCTTCTGCGACTGCTTTCTTGCCCTCTCCATTTACTCCCATGCTACTCTGTATTAATGCTCTCAAAGCCTCTTGCTCAGCCACATGGTCTCTACCCTCTATATTTTCCTCATCCCTTTACCCTCACCATTGCTTGACCATCTTCTTGGTTGCACCACTGCTTCTCCTCCTGCATGTCCTTGAATCCTTCCTGCCCTCTGCTTCTCTGCCCATTCACCATGTTTTCTATGCCCTCTGCAGCTCCTCCTCTTCATATTTCATGTTGGGGTTCACCTCCATGTCTTCCCAACACCAGTCTCACAAGTGCACACTTGGCTTTGCATCCCCTTCACACCAGGTTCTCTTCAGACTCTTCTGGAATAAGGATTACTTACCTCATGGTGTAGCACATGGCTGTCTCTCTTAGAAGCAGTCCAGATCTGGTGACATAATGAAATACAGGGTAGCCTGTACATTAAGTTCACTCAGATTGTGGCTCACAGAAGGCCCTAAGGACTGGTTAGAGGGCAACTACATTTGCTCTGACCGCATTTACCCTGCAATTTCTTCAAATGCAATGTTCTTCATTTTGTGTGCTGGGGCTAGAGCTTGATATTACAGAGAGAGAACATTCATTAATGTTCCCAAGATTAGCTCCAAATTGTTACATATTGTTGTGCCACAGTTTCAGTTTTTATCTGATCAAAGTAGTGATGGAAGGCGCAGTCCTTACAGACAGTGGATGGTCTAGAGATTCAAAGACACAAAGCCGAAGTCCGTGCTCAAAATGTGAGCACAATTGCTCAGATGCTTATTTTATTCATATATACAACCATCTCAATTGCACCTGCAGAGCAGAATAAGAAAATAGGACTTCGACAACCAAAAAAACACCAGTTACCTGTGTCCTGCTCATTACGTATCACTCTAAGGAAGAGAAGCTTCCCTTTACACAAATTGCCTTTGGCTGAAGCAACTTTCTTCATTCTACCTTCATTCTATCTACTTAACCTCTTCCTCTTTACATCAGTGCAAGAAAACCCTGACTATCAAATGTTGCGAAAAATTTATGTTTCTGAGTTATGACCAAATTTACAACCTACATTTCCAACCAGTAATGTACAGGTGTTACAAATGCAGCTTCAAAAGACATAGGGAGTTCTACTGGCTGGTTTTGGTGACTTGCAGTCTTAGGAATTATACGAGGAAAGTCTTAAGCATATGGTAACTAAGGATCTTTAGCTGTAGTACCGTTTAAATCAAATATCCTCATTAGCATCCAGGAAATAGAGCTGTCCTTTAATGTTCAACAATGCATCACTATGCACAATGGAAAGTTATTATGTTCCAGATGAAAATGGTTTCTTTCACTTATTTATTTAGCTCAGTATGCAGCTAAGCATACCAGGTAAATGAGGGAAAATTTAAAAATGCATGTAATAAACACACATGTCAAATGATACTAAAATCCTCAAGTTCTTTTATCCCGTAACTCTTAGTAGCATTAATCATTTCCTAATTCAGTGTTGCAGTGTACTTAAATCCCAATCCTAATGTATTTGGCCTTATCTTTCCACCATTCCAGAATGCACTGTGGAGTCTTTATCAGCCCAATATAAATAAAGAAAATCTGGGCATGGAAGTGGTGATGCTGGACACATAAATTAGATTAATTAGTTCATTGTTTTCTTTGCTTTTTTTTCTTCTTCTTTAAGTCAATATTGGTTCTAGGTGGCAGGACAAATTTGCACAGTATTTGACTCAATGCAATAAATATAACTCACAGGAATTTGACTGCATTTCTTAGGCCTTTAGAGATATCTGCTTGCAATTTCAGTGGCCAGAGAGCAAAAAATGGAACAAAACATGAAAACACTGTATAGCCCATAATTCAAATTCCTGTAAGTGGAGGACTTTCCAATAAAATCCAGACACTTGAGAGGTATGGAAACTGCTTTGGCTCGATAAAGTTGATTGAGTGCCCTCACCCCCTTTATATAATACAGGTTGGGGGGGGCGGGGGGTGGAGAGAGAGAGGAAACATAAAAAAAACAAAACAAAACTAAAGATAATAAAGACTTAACTGTTAGGTCTCCAGATTTAATCTTGTGGAAATTCTCAAGAAGTCTGCAAATCTCATCGTACTGCAAACAATTAAAGGCACTACTAAATGTAGCAAATGAATAATGTACTAAACTGAAATAGAGTAGTTGATTGATTTGATATGTGACTGAAGGCTTCTCTTTTCTGCAATCAATAACATAAACCTTTTCACTTTCTTGCCTCTCCTGCAGCTCCCTAATATTGCCTCTCTGCTGGGTGCTACACTGTTCTGGGAAAAGTTGCCCACTGTATTGTTCTGAGATGACTGTTCTCTGGGACCTCAATCCTGCAAATAATTGCTACCAATTTTAGTGCCAGACTGAATGAAATTACTCTTCACGGAATTTACGAAACCCATTTTGTTCAAATTATTTTCGTGATCTGACTCTTAATTTTCCTTTACATAACATCAGGAATGCTGCACCTCAAATTATGACAAACTTGCCTAGCAGGGCTTTATCTTTTATGTTGAGGCACTGAGACAGATAAGAACCATGAGGGAAAGCTGCCTGAACACAACATTATACAAAAATCTTCATTTGTACCCAAAACTTCCTAAACCTTTGCAGTGATTTGAGACCTGTCTTGCCAGGGTGGCTATTTATTCGTCTGACAGCAGAACAATGCAGTTGCTGTGGATTGCAGAGGAGAGGAAAGGAAAGGGGCCCTTCTGGAGGCTGCAGCCTGCTGAAAGGCAGAATGAACATCAGCGGGCGAATTAAAACAGAGACTTGTGTGGGCCAAGGAAAGATTTGTGGGAGAAGGCAAGACAACCCTTCCCTGTGATGCTTCAGCTCTGCCCAGAAATGCCTTCTCTTGGATAACCACAAAAGTGGAGAAAGAAGGTGAAAAAAGAGACAAAAAAATTGTGAAGATGGTAAGTGTTAGAAAAGAAGGATTCAGTACGTGATTTGCAGGGCTGCAAAATTGCTCTGAGTAGAGTCTCCTCATACAGATCAAATTACAGCTGAGAATTTGACTTTTGTTGTGTGTTGATGTTAAGGAAGGAAAGCAGCTATCAGTCATATATGCCCTCACCAAGGCTTGCTACCAGAAAAAAAAAAAAAAAAATCAAGCTTGCCATCCACATTGGAGGAAAAATAGTTTTATCTTGTAACAGCATTATCTTGTTCTGCATAGTTATTCTGATACATAGCTGCAGTGAAAATAAAAGAAACCCAAACAAGTTGTTTTGAAATCCCTGCTTTCAAGGTGAGCTAGAAGAAACAATGTTGTGGCTTTGGTGAAGCTGAAATGTTAAGCTGCTGTCGGGTGGAGTTAGAAAATGTAGTGTTCCCATTTACTATAGCTCCCCTCTCAACTTCAGAGAAAGAAGCATGCTGTGACATAGTGAACGTTTTGATCTCTGAAGACTTTCTTCAAATTTCAGAAAATAACCATGACCCCTTTGGATCTTTAAACTGCAGTCTGGATAAAATGAAATGAACATGGAGTTGAATTTAATTTCTGATCTTTGTCCAGCCAATCTCAACATTTTAACCTTATCTCTGTAGTTGAGACATCTGGAGAAAAGTGTCTAGGGAAAGCTCCCAGGTGGTGACTCTGCACTGGCACTTTGTGTGCCCTTTCAGTCATCTGGGTCTCACAGCTCAGCTCATAGCAGAATATTATCTAGAGTAGCGCTTCAATGCAGTTTTCCATATTTGCTTCCTCTGTTTCCTTCATGACATCTGAAAGCCTGGCGTGTTTTCTGTATGAACTCTCCTTCACACCATCCAAGTTGCTCTGCAAAGAAAAAAACATCATTAAGCTGAGTTTCTAATTTCCATGTACAGTCTCTGGACATTCCTCATTCTTGACTGCTATACCTTTTAGTACATGCTTCCTCAGTGGTAGGTGGCTGCAAAGATTATCTGTAGATTGTTCAGCATTTATTTCCTTCCCTAATTGCTTTCCTGACTTTTCTGGTCTTTACCAATCAATAATACCACTGATATGAGAGATGTCAAAAATAGTTTAGATATTTAGCTTCCGACATAGGAGCTTCTTTGTCTGGGGAGAGGGAGTCTCCTTTGTGTGAAGCCAGCAAAAAAATGGTTAATTCCCTACTTTTGCAGGGTAGCATTTTGTTTACTGTGAGCTGAAATATGTTTCAAAACAGCATTCACTTAGACCTATCTTCTGCAAGCATTGTTTTTTCCTTCAACACTGAGTTGCTCTTCTCCTCCTGCTATTGCCACCTCTCTTTTGACTTTGCCCATCTTCCTCACAGTGCCTGTCGGTAGGATACGAAAGCTGACCTGCATTTGTATTTTTAGTTTTGCATTTCATTGAAAGTTTTGGATGTTTGTAATGAGAAACTGAAAATTAAACAGCTGTGTCTTGGCAGCCCTGGAAATGCTGCTCATTGAACATTTCTGAGCAATTCAGAAAACATCTCGGTTGAAGAACAAAACAGTTTATAACAGTTGGAGGAAAGCGCTAATACTATGAATCGTTTATATCACTTTACATAACTGGCATCACAACCTTTGTTTAACATTCAAGTAAGATTAGGCAGATAAAGAAGGAAGGCAAGAGAGAGGAAAACTTAAGCAAGCTATGGTTAAGGTAGTCTAAAGGTCAAAATTGTAATATTAAATAAATCTTACATGGTTTTATAAACCTTAATTTATTGTCTACGTGCAACTGACATTTTAGCTCTTGGTTTAATACCAAGCACTTCAAAGTATTCTTGTAGAAGAATAGTCGATAACCCTCTTACACAGTATAATTGGAATTCTGCATGTTAGAACATTTGGTTTCTGAAAGATTTTTGTAAATGTTAATAGCTGTCTTTTAAAATGGTGTAAGTGTGAAATGCTATGAAAAGCAAAGGTTTAAATGTCACCATGTCTATAATTTTCATATTGTAAAAGCTAAATAAGTTTTTCAGAATGAAAAACCTAAAGGCCTGCTGCAAGTTTGAAGATATAAGCTAGCTCATTATTAGTTTTTTGAAACTGATGTGACAGGCACATTTTGTAAAACTGTGTGAGTTGTAGGCTAAAATGTATAGTTGAACATTTAACTGTCTGGCAGTGTTATTACTGCAAAATCTTCCTATTTACTGGTACCCACGATCTGAGTATGAATAATTCATGGCAATAAAAGGATTCACCTGGAAAGCCTTCTAGAGTCTCATCAGAAGTATTCTCCTCTTATGGATCCACTGGCACTCAGACTGAAGAGCTACTCACATTTGTCTTGGTTGAGCATTATGATTACCAGGGGTCTCTGGTACGTCAGTAGGAAGACTAGCAGTATTTTTAGCGAGAGGTTGTGTCTAACTGGAATGGAAACTTTTAAGGCAAAGTGTGCAGAGCTTTTCCATTGACTTGGGTGAAGAATGGAGCCACGAATTTTGGATTACTGAAACCTGAAAAAAACAGGTTTTCATTGCCTAACCCTGTACATTCTTTGTTAATAAAGTCCATAGCACAGTAACAAAAAAGAAGGAACGATTATTTATGCCTTCTTTATCCTACCATATTTAAATATGTTTTAAGAATAAAGAAGTAGCTCAAGACAGCCACAGTCTCAGCACTTTCTTGAGAGTTACCAAAGTATCAGTTTACCATCCAGCCTGCTTAAATCAAAAGGACAATAGCTTTTAGGGAAGAAAAAAAAACATTATAAAGAGCAGGTAACATAAACAGAAATGGTGCCAAGAACGCCTTGTCCTCACATGTGGGTTTTAGGAAGCCAAAACAATCTTTGCCTCATGCACTGTAATAATAAGGATTTACTTTAAGCAAAACAAGATAAGATAATCTTTGTGAGCTAAAGGAAAGTACTCTTTACAGTCTTATTGCAAAGTCTGTGATCCTTCATTCCCTAAGCTGATTTCTTTAAGCAGTAAACTTATTTATGAGGTTTTTGTTAAAAAAGTGCATCAAAAGTTTCCACAATTTTGGCGCTCACATCTCCATCCACGAAAAAAAAAGACAGGGGCAGAGAGCACATCCTACAGCAATCAACTACAGTGTAGGGGCCAGGAGCCCATCTATTAGGAGGGACTCTCACAACCGGTAATTTATACATTTATTGTAGCAGAAAAACTCCTGTAGCTTGAATTGTTGGAGGTTGCTAAGTACCTCCAGATCGGAAAAGGGGATGTGACATGTTGCAATGATTTTTATCATACTGTGTAGACCTCAGGTCTGAAAAGTCTGGGAATAGGGGGTGGAAAGTGAGAAAGAGAGAGAGAGAGAGAAAGAGAGGTTGGGGGTGAGGAGAGAGAGAGTGTCAACCTGTATGTAGAGAGTGTCACCATGCAGGGATGGAAAAACAAGGATGTTCTACAAGACTGGAATTAGGAGAGCATCATAAAACCTACAGCTTAGCTTGGAAGAACGGGTTTATTGATATTCTTGTTCATGTTTTTTTATTGCTGACTGACATTTTGCTTCTATGTAACACAAGGGTCTGGATATATTCTTGTGTAGGAGATATGCTGTTCTTCTCATTGTCCTAGAAATTAGCAACAAATAATACACGGAGAAAAGAGGTTATAATTTTGTAAGCTGTCTTGTGCCCTGCATCGGCTGCTCTAGAAAAGTGAAACTCAGTCAGACAGAAAGAGAATCATGGCTATATTAGTCTATATTGCCTAGTCAACAAGCGAAAATATGAGAAATTTTTTTTTCCATCAAAGAGTGTTCAGGGCATCATGGCTCTCAGTTATTAGCTGGTTTTTTATATTATTGTTTAAAGGGACTTAATGTATATTTATTTTTAATATACAGATGTTTAATTCTCCTATTCTGTACTCATATAATCATTCCAGGAATTTACAACATTTGAAAATATTATATCACACATCTTTAAAACCAAGCCACTGACCTTGTATAATGGTCCATTTTCTCCTTTAAGAATAGATTTTTTAAAAATTATAGCAGCAACATAAAAGACAGCTGCTAGCACCAAGTTTCTTATTTACAATAACAATGGAAACCCTCATCACCTGTAGAGTCCAGCAGGCTAATATGAACATGCACTAAATGTTAGCTAAACTATATTATGTCAGAAAAGAACATTTGTTCATTTCACATCCTGAATGAGGCATGCATGATTTTATGATGACATTTCTCAATCTTCGTATTTTCCTCTTTTCTTTTTTTTTTTTCCCAATTTCCATCTTTTCAGTCAAAGGAAATCATCAAGTGACCTTGAAATCTGCACTGGCATTTTCCTGGCAGAGAAAGAAGCTCTCTTTTCTCATTTGCAAAAATGAATAACAATTTGATCATTCTTAAAACTTCTAAAAGGTTAATTATGCTCTCTCCATGAGCACTGAATAAAAACCAGCTTTATCTCTGCCCAAATGAAACCCGCAGGGCTCCCATTCCCTCTAACTCTGCCTGGAGACCAAATCCTGCAAGCTGTCAATTAACTCCTATCAGCTCACAGATCTGTGTGAGCTGCAGATGATTTTCTCATCCGAAAACTATGACAGCTCTCATTTGCCAGAGCTGTTGGGTGACTTTAAAAAATTCACAGCAGGAAAGCGTTATCTGGCTTTGGGCTTGGTGGAGAGAAAAAGAAAGAGTGAGAAACCGAGAGGCAGAAAGGTCCTGGGTTAGAGAGAGTTCATTTCTAGCTCTAAGATTTCCGCCTGGTTGCAAAACCCCACTTGAACTGGAATCGCATGTTTCAAACAATAATAGAAACTGAACAGAGATGTTTCCTTGAGCCGTTGTTTTTTTTTTTAATGTTGCTGCATAATAACAGCCAGCCACGGAGGAGATGATACTGGCAAACTATAGAATTAGTAGCACAGAAACCCCAACATGAAACATTTAGCCTGCTGGTATTGCTTCCTAGTTGAAAAATGGCTTTTTAATTTGGAAGTCAGAATAGTAATCTGAAAGGGAAAGACTGAGAGCCTGTAAGAGTATTATTTCACTTACCTTGCAAGACAAACAGTGCTGTTTCCAAATAAAACAAGAGGAAGTAAAAAACTGCACTGAGCGTTTGGTGATCACTATATTTCTGCCCGCTTATTTTATTTTTAAAGCTTAGGATCAACTCTTGAACAGTCAGCTACAACAACTTGCATCAAAGCCACAGGAACTGATGCTGGTGGCTCTGCATGTCTTAGAAGCTGGAGTTAAAGTAATTCATTTTAGGTCTGCTATACATTGATAGTGCTACACTTAGTATGTGCATGGGACTCAGGAACCTGGGTTCTGCTTATGGTCCTGTTTTGACCTTTGGAAAACTGTTCATTCTCCCTGTGTGATATTGCCAGGTTAGCTGTAAATATCAATGCCTACTCTTCTAGCCAGACAAAATAACAGCTCAGGTGTACGTCAGCATTCACTGCTAGACAGTTACATCATTCAATTTTCAACAGAAAAGAACAATGAAAATTACAAATCTTTACTGAAAAGAAAAAGATTGATTGGTCTATTGCATTCTTAACTTCTGTACATTTAAAATGAAAGCTCTTTGGGACAGGCACAATGAGACCTTATTTTGTTGGAATTTTTTACTCAAAAAAAGACAGTAATAAATGCATTACTCTTTATTCGAGAAAACAGAATTCAAGAGCCAATTTTAAAAAAAATTAGTTTGATGTAGCTCCACATTTATACAATTTGAGTTGCCATAATATTCTTCCTTTTCTCTCTTTCTCTCTCTTTTTCTCATGCTTCCTGATTTGCCAAAGCCATCACCAGATAAATCGTTCTCAACATTACAGTCAGTTGACTGATCTCAGCACGGGGCAGGATGGGTTTTCCACAGTAAGTCTCTGAGTTGTATTTTTGCTCTGAAAGTACTAGGAAAGCCCCACTGTTGTCAAATACGCCAGGATTTCACATCAGTGTTATTAATAAATGACAGATTCCCTGGACAACTTACAACTTTGGAAAATTAGACTCAACTGGTTAATAGAAAGGGGGAAACAATATTTAAATAAAGGTGAGCTAAAAGTTAACTATGTTGAGAATAACTTTTGCAAGCACACACATACCTACAGAGCAATCTGATAACATGATACCTGATTTCTGGGAAGTTACAAGATTCCATTTTAGCTTTACAGTTCATCATAAAAATTATTACTATAACTACTCTGATTTTTCAGCTGTAATATAATTAGTAATGTGGAAAAAAAATATGGAATTTTTTTTTTTTTTTTTTTTTTACAAATTTCTGAAACAGGCTGCGGATGTGGTGTATTAAAACATCTCCCTGAAGCTTTATCTCCTTTCCATTAAGCAGCAGAACAAGACAGCTATCATGGAATATATGTTGTTTATACTGCAATATTCTTCCACTTCTTTAAAAAGATCTAATGAAGGCTGCAAATTCATAATGATTTAATAACATTTTAAATACACCAAGAAGCTTTAATGAAAAGGTTTAAGCATCTTAATTATGCTATCAATATTACTTAACACAGAGAGAAATGGAAAACCTACTAGGCAGCAAGTAATTTAAATGGCTGAAATATATGTGGAATATTCAAGTATTATCTGATTTCACTTCCAAGTCCTAACAAGTAACCTTAGAAACGATCATCTTAAGATTCTCTATCGCAACACATATTTTTAAATTTTCAGAAAAAGTCCTGGACAACACAGCTGAGAGCACAAAGTCACTGAACAATCTATTAGTGTCTATTAGAATAAGTAACCAGAAACTGGAGTTCAAGGTGTAAAACCTCTGAGTAAACTATCAGGTATTTTTATTTGTCCACCTGTTAGTCTAGTGTATGAGATAATATCTATTCTTGCTTTTCCTCTGCTACTTTCCTGAAGGCCTTGTGTTTTCCTTTCTAGTCTTTGGTCATCCCTCTTTTCTGTTGCTTTCTATCACAGTTACTCCAGCCACAATGTATTTTTTCCTGGTTACTTTCTTTGGGGTAAGAATTGTTTATTTTCCATCCAAAGTAATCAAACTTCAGAAGGATTAGTAACACAATGACTAGTTTCATAATTAATGCGCTAGTAAAGCGACAGGAAAAAATAGAAGAATATGGGAAAAACATCAAATACTTCAATGAGGTAAGTGCAAAGCTTCATCTGCCACAAGCACATGGCTCATCACTGCAGTAGGTGCAGCTCATTCATTAATGGTATGATTTTGGGATCCATCAAGAAAACAAAACCAAAGGTAGCATGGTCAGGAGGGTCAACCTGAAGTAGGTGGTTTTCATCAGTCTGGGGGCAAAAGGGGAGAATGGACTGGCTGAATGTCCAAATGGCTCATGGGAGACTCAACAGGACGGTTCATGCCATGGGTGAAGCTGTGCCCTTCAAGAGAATGCCTGACCTCCACCAGATGTTTTAAATGTCAAAAGGAAAGAAGGGGCTATTTTTGTGTGAAGACTAATATTCCTTGCTGACTTACACGTCTAACAGTTCTCCCCATTACAGATGAAGCGGTGACTCTCTGGAGCTCTCAGTGTGCTGAGTGTGGGCAGAAAGATGTCAACAGCCTACATCTGGGAACAGCAGCTCTGCTCCTGCACTCCCCTTCTCACCAGTGTCCCCCCTTTCTTCTATTTAGTCATTGGACTTGCAGGTAGGTTGAATTGTCATTTCTAGGCACTCCTAGGACATTTCTCCAGTATTAAATGTAGTTGAAGTTTTTTGGCAAAAGAAATTTTTAAGAGCCCCTGCCAGCCAACAGTGATGTCAACCTACTACATTCGTTGTTCTGTGAAATCAGCATTTTCATCAGCTTTTACCCTGAAAGGTGGGGCAGAATTTGGAAACAAGACCTTATATTCAAAGCTTGCTGTGACAGGAGATGCAGTGCATCTGCAAAGCCCTGCACTTGTACACACCCGCCAGGTGCAAACAAGGACTTGTATGAGCAAGTTTCAAATGTTTACCAATATTTGCCAGTTCAGTGCTCTTAGCTATGTGCCAATGCAAAACCACCCTTTATGCTGAGTTCAAAAATGCTGGTGTACATTTAAGGTTTTATTTTGAAATACCATTTTGCATACCATTTTTTTGAATGCAAAGTAGGAACAGATGAACCCCTAGAACATTTCTGCAAGTGCTCATAAACAGAGTACTAGTACGTTCACGCAACTTTTCTGCCAAAGACAAACTGGTTTTCCTCATTTTCCATTTCTTTTTGTTTGTTTGTTTTGTTTTTGTCCAAAGGCACTCTGATTTCCAGATGATGATTTATGTAGTATTCCATGTTTCTAATAAACAGCTAGATTTGTGGAATGTATTAAGGATGTAATCAGCTTGGTATTTGGACTACATTTCTATCCAGCTCCCATTATAATCAGGATGAAGATTCCCTCTGATTTCAATGAGAGTTAGATCAGACCAGGAGCACTTTATTTTTTAAAGCAATGTTAAGTGCTGCTGCTCACTGACATTGTTTCCCAGACACCCGCAATTGTTCACTGACCCAGATGTGAACTTGTATTTTTTTCTGCGTCTGTTTATAGACATCCTTTCTCTGTCATGCTTATCTACCCTACTCACAGAGACCTGTTTGACTTGCTGAGAAGTTGTGATGGGCCAAATTAGAAAGCCTGCAGAAAACTGTTTATAGCTGAGTATGTCAAAACCAGTATTAAAAAAGGCACAAAAATAATATTTACATAGATCAGGGACCTCTATTTTACTGTTCCTCCTGTGCCATTACTCAGCTGCAGGAAAGGAGATTAGTACTTGGAAGGGAAATAAAAAGCAGCTCACTCAGTAATCCCTAGACACTGGAATGGAAAGCCATTCTCATCAGCTCAGTACTTCGACCTGACAAGGCAAGGCAGTAAGTTTCACAAAATTCAGGGTCTTTTCCAAATGCCTGCCCATACTTTTGAGCAAGGTTCACTCTTGCAGGACTCAGAGCCCCTTTTCACTAGCAAAAGAATACTTTTTTTTTTTTTAATCAAGCTGACAAACAAAGCCTGTGAAAGCCGGAAAAGAAACAGAAAAAAATAGAAAGAGGGGTATTCTTACCTGCAGTCTGCTTCAGATGTAATGATCATGATTATAATTAACGATGACTTTTCATAGAACAGCATTTTTGGCCACATGAACTTGCTTTTATTCACATAAACATTGTTAGCGTGTCACAGCAAAGCTGGGTGATGTTTCAGACTTTCAGTGCTAGTTGTGTTTGCAACAGGGTCCCAACCCTAAAAAAAGTCAAGTGTAAAATGATCTTAAAGACTTGCTGACTGCAGTAGAGTTACTTTGCATGTGTAAATGAGTGCATGATTCTTCTTCTCTATTATTCGTTTTATGTGCGTTCAGAATAATTAGGGACAAATATCCTAAAGCTTTTAGGAAATACTTCAGTTCAGAGACTAAAGAAGCCTTCCCGTTTCTTTTGTTCATGATGCAACTATTTTTAAATGATCTATGAGCTTTCTAACTAAATGAAAATTACAGAAAAGTCAGAGCTCACTATGAAATAAGTAGTTTTCAGTCCAAACTCAGCACAAAATGTACATTTTATCAGGAATAAGATAACAGATGAGTTAAAAAATAGAGTATTTACTCTCCAGTGACAGAGGAAATTATATCAGCTTTGAGATCTGTTTTGTTTTTAAAAGACTGATTATCATTGTGGTCAAAACTAGAGAGTCATCTTGAACTTTGGAGGATTTTCTTCAATTACGAATGTTTTTCCATCACACAAGGGACTCAGAAACAGCCTCAGTATGGGGGATCTTCTACATCCTCCGCCTCTGGAGTAGCAGTGTAAATCAAATCAGCAAAGAGTTTCATGGCAAAAATGTGGATGAACATTTCGGGTTTGGGGTTTTTTTTTTCTATTAATCTTTAGACCAGATCAGTGCACACCTACCCCATTATGCTCCCTTAAATGTATTGAGGAACTATTTTTGTGACTGTGCCCTATGCTGGTTCTATGAAATGACCACACTTAACCAAAATATGTTTACTGGACAGATATATTTTAAAACATGGTCGAGCAAACAACTGAACTGACACATTTGAGTAGCAATCTTCAGTAGGAGCAAGGAGTTGAGTAGAAGTGAAGACTGATATATGACATCCTCTTAAATCTGATCTGCCTTTACATCACTGCTTTTTTTGCAAATATGAAATCACACCTGTACTGGTAACTGATATATGTGACTGACTTGGAAGCATAAAAACTGCAAAATGTAAAAATAAACCTGCTTATTGTCCTGGTGCTCTCACTGATACAGAAAGCTGTGCATTGAGGAACTACAAGCTTGGAGGTACGTGACAGCTTGTGGATTTTACTGATTTGTGTCCCACACACATTTTCTGTATCCATTTTCTGTATACTGGTGTTTAAAAACATAAATATCAAGCTAACAGACTTCAGGAAAACATTTGAGGGGCAAATGTCTAAAACAATTATAATAATCTTTGCTCTGAAGTACAGCAGAATGAACGCTTTTCAACCAGAATGTCAGTGGATTCTTTGCTGAAGTACTCAATGCCTCATCAGTAGTTACCTCTGCAGCTGGCTTAATGATAACAGCAGATTAATATCTGACTGATTTGGCTTGCTTTTGTGCTGAATTGATTATACTTATTGCCTGCTTCTTCCACCTTTTTGTGATGCTTGAACAGATCTACTGCCTGGCAAATACAGGAATATTCAGCTCACATCACTGTCCAGACTGCGGGGAGAGGGACAACTTAGAAAGCTATAGTACTCTATCTTCATGCTCAGTAAAGTCAATTGCAGAGAGATCCCTCACAGTTTCACATCACATTAAAGCTGCAATGGATGGTCTTTCTCTTTTTATATAGCATAAAGCATTTGAATACATTGGAGTCGCATTTCCCTTGTCTGTCTTGTACACTGCTATAGGATTCTATTTGTTAAAAGGTCAATCACTGACTGCAGAAAGTGCCTTTCCCCTCTACTGAAAAGTAGATAGATGATTTTGCTGCAAAACATCCCCCTTGCCCATCAGATACGTATTAACACTCTTGTAGGCAGTTACTGCATGAAATGCAAAATTTGAAATGACACAGAGCTATCTGGAAGGTTTTTATCTGGAAGCCAGAAAAATGTAATTATGGATTTCCGTAGCAACTTTCTTGTACAAAGGCCGTTCCATATACGAAAGTATTGTCTTTAAAGAATAGGCAGGTTTACATTATATTTAGACTAGGACAAAGATAAATGCACCAGAGATGCAGCGTGGCCTCTTGGAAATTGTTTTTGTGTAGGTAAGAGGAGAATGTCACAGAGTGTTGTGTACTGGACATAGGCTGTGTTCTGTACTGTGGAAAAAATTGATTGCAGTCTTCTGAGTACATTTACAATAACATTTGCTGGCAAAACCGTTAATCTGATTGCACTTACTGACTATTGTACAAACAACCTCTGCAACGTCTGTGAACAACATGTATCTTATTAAATTACTGTGCTGTAAGAAATACTGTTAAAAGCAAGTTTTAATGGTTATTTCTTAGCAGCTCTGAGAGAGCACTGGCAATTATATTGCTTCTTCACAGGAGCTAGACAGTTTGAATGAAACACTCAGAGAGGCTTCGCAGCTGTGGAAGATAGGTTACTGAATTTAAAAGATCCAGCACAATCGTTAGGATTCCTGAAAATGTCCACAAGTGATTGCAACACAGATATTTTCAGATTACCCCTTGAATACAGGAGGATTGGCAATGAAAAAAAGAGATGGATATGGAAAGACTGCCAGGCGGCTTTTCTCTCTCTGACAATAATGGACCCAATTCTGGAGTTGCTAACTACTTTTTACTGCTATTTAGCAGTTACGGCTTCAAGAGAAATAAACAGGACGTACTAAGAAAAGCAAACCAATGTTGCATTCATGACCCTACACCAAACATCCTTCATACTCAAGCTCAACTGACTGGCATGCAGATTTGTTTCATAAACAAAAAGTAGTGTTTTCTCTCTAAACAATTCATTGTGAGCAATTTGTCATTGCAAACAGCTTCTGGCAGTTGACCAATTCCTTTCAGAGAATCCTTCTTTAAACCAATTCGCCATTAAAATCTTGCCTCCAAACAATGGCACTGATTCATTCTTAATGAATAATTTGCCTGGATTACTGTATTTGCTGGATGAGATGGAATGAAGCTTGTATGTCATAAGAAAAATTGTTAACACTAAGTTATCATTTAATTGCCTTTCTCCTCATCTAAATAATCCTGGGTAATTTTTCATTCTCTCTTTCTCATAGGCAGCATCTGAACCCACGGCATTTTATAAGGCCAGAAGAATTTGACTAGAGCTATTGATTAGGTCTTACATACACATACTTCAGATTTTAGGTCATTATTTTCCTTTCATCATGTGAAAAAAGCATAGTCCACAGTAAAAAAGTTCACAGCAGCTGAGAATAATTAATTAAGATTCAAATTTACCACAAAATTAGAGAAAGAACATGTAAGCATCATGACAAATGTAACGTAATGGATGTTTGAAAACAGGTAAATAGAGATCAAGAGTCTACTCAATTCGTATTTGAGCAATGTGGAACCACCAACTTCTAGCTTGGAACACTAAACAGAGGAATGTAAATATTCATAGTTACATTACATTCTTAAAAATGTTAAAATACATCTTACATTGCTTTCTTTTACTTTTTTTTCCTCCTTTTCAATCAGCAGATTTTTTTTTCTTCATTGATCTCAATTGCTGTTAATAGCTGTTAGGTAGGTTGAGTCAAATCAATTTATATTGGCTGTATGTGTCAACCACCTCTAAAAAATAGAATGTTAAAATTAAGGTGTTGAATGGAGAAGTAGAACTCCTGAAATTCAACTCATATTGTCATGGTCATCACTTTCTGTTCAGCTTCTTGTGCCCTCTGTGATCTGGAAGAAGTCAATTCTGCAAGGTGTGATTCCATTTTCTTGTCTGAAAAATGAAGACACTAATCTTTCTGGTCTCCCAGGTGCTGTCTGATGCTAACCTCATTGATGTCTATGAAGGCCGTAAGTAATTTGGAGATGAGAGCAACAGAAAGACCTGTAAATAAAATAAAATAAAATAAAGTACGTGAAGGAGGAATTGATTTTAGCCAGGGCTGATAATATTTCTTGTCAATACCAATGTTTTAGTTTCATTTTCTATTATTTCTAGATGTTTTAGTTAAGCTAAAAAAGTATAGCCTCTCAAACAGTGTTTAAGAGGTCTTATTTATTGGACTGTAACCAGGTTCCAGTGGCTGTAGAGGATGAGTTACAAAGTGTTATTCCTTGAACCAGCTATAGCCTATTCTTATCAGGGACTTTCAAGGCTTCCGTTTGGGGTAGTGCTGACCAGATTTCTCCTACCATTCTTGTTTAATGGGAACCAGACTGATAAGGGATGCTAGAAGCTTCCCTAAATATACACAAAATGGGTCTCTTTCTGTTTCAGTCTTCTAGACTATAGAATCAAGAACATAAACATCAGAACTAGTAGATGACAGTAGCGAGGACGGGTTTATTGGATAAAGAAGAAAAAAGGAAGCCAAACAGAATATTATTTTACTAATGGATGACCCCATGGTTCCCAGATGACCTCTTCTAGCTTTTGATGCCTTGAAATGATACTTTTGTCAGTGAGTGTGCACAACAAACACTTCAGAAAACCTACTTGCCTTCAGCATGCACTGTTGACAGTTCATGCTGTTGGAAAATCCATTTATTAATGAGGAAGTGCCTTACATGTCAGAAGTCGTCCAAACAACAGATAGATATGAGTACCCCCATAAATAAATAATTCAAAGATTGCATGAAATTTGGTTCAGTTCATTTCAGCGTGGTCCAGTAGCTAGGCTGCTCTTTCTTAATATTTCTGTGGACCTTATACATTAATGCATAATGTATTGCCAAGAATGCCCTGAAGTACCCAGAAAAAAAAGCTGCAGCACAAATACATGTAATCTGTTGAATTTGTGAACTTGAGAATATCTTCCTGCCACAAAATACATCCTACCTATACTCTGCAGGACTTTAAATGGTACTAATTGTGTGGGCTACTAATTTCTCTCACCAGTGCAAGCAAAACTCCAATGTCCTGGAACACTGCCTGGTATTCAAGAGGTAGTTGGAAACAACTTGGAGGCACCGTCTTCTTTATCATCACCCACTTGCCAGCACTATTCAGAAGAATAAGTTATTGACTGACCTACATTTTCTCAGTACTAATATGTAAGTTGATGTGTGTACTGGGTCTGGCTGGGATGGAGTTAACTTTCTTCACTGCAGCCTGTGTGGTCCTGTGTTTTAGATTTGTGACCAAAACAGTGTTGATAACCCCAATGGTTTTGCTATTGCTGAGCAATGCTTGCATAGTGTTAAGTCCTCCTCTGCCTCTCACTTTGTCCGCCCCAGAGAGTAGGTTGAGAGTAGGCAAGAGGTTAGGAGGGGATGCAGCGGGACAGCTGACCCAAACTGGCCAAAGGGATATTCTATAATATATAATGCTATGCGCAGCAATAGAACTCGGGGGGGTGGGGTGGGTGGGGTGTGTGTTCCAGAGTAGCCGTTGCTCGGCGACTTGCTGGGCATCATTATCCTGGTGGGAGGTAGTGAGTGATTGCTTTGCATCACTTGGGTTTTTTTTTCTTTTCTTGCTTTCATTTATTAAACTGTCTTTATCTTGACCCATGAGTTTTTCTCACTTTTGCCCTTCTGATTCTCTCCCCCATCCAGCTGGGGGGTAAATGAGTGAGCAACTGGGTGAGGACTTACCTGCCAGCCACAGTCAACCTACCACAATGGAGGAGCCAAGTGTACAAGGAGTACAATGAAATGAGAGAGGACATCTTGTCATGTGCAAGCCATAGCTGTGCAAAGGAGCAAGAATTTATAAGCGTGCAAAAACATGTCAGTTTTCAGTTTCACCCATGAAGAATCTTATTTGCACATCTGTTTGCATTTTGCAGATGTTATTTATTGTATGTTTCCCTCTCATGAAATACACTGTGAATTACTCAATTGTTTGGGAAGGTTTCTAGGTTGTCATTCACTGAATTTTAATATTCTGGGAACATTAAATATTCTGGGACAAGACCAGAGGGAATGTGATGATTTCTGTGTCATTAGTTCTACTTTCCTGTTACATTTTCATAAATTAATGGAGGACTTGCTTGTAAATGGTAAGATTTTTTCCTCTTGCTTTTTCCATGGGCTTTCTAGAATTTCACTGTGCTGACAAATAGCAATCTCTTTAATTCCAGCATAAATGTATTTGTGAATAGCATATACCCCACTGTTCATGCACCTACATGTCCTTCAGTTTATCTTTCTTATCTGCAATCAGTAATCCAGAATACATACGATCCCCACCATGGGTCCAAATCCAACTTGTATCTAATAGTAGTATTTATTCCTAGAAATGGAATCACTGGGCAAGGGAGCGGGCCATCAGGAGCAGACATATCATTAAACGTATCCTCACTGAGTGAGCTCAGACCACCCGCTTGATAACATCACCCTGCTGGATCTGAGCCTGGCTTTTGCATGACTGACACAGGACATCTGGGTTTATGGAGTTTGTTCAAGTCTTCTGCTGTTCCTTCATCAGACAGGCTGCCACTGATCTGGTTCAGAACAGGATGCTAGAGACAGTAAGGGCACAGCCAGATGGGACCATAAAGTGTGTGCTTTGTGCCGCTGAAGATCTGCTTCTGCACGGGTCTGCTGAGGTACCCTGGCACTCTACTCCGCCACAGCTCATGGTAGCAACTCTTGGTCATTATCAGTCTTATGTAGCTTTGAACCAGAGATCTCCCCTTGTGGAGAAACACCCATCTCTCATTGGTAGTCTGTTCCCTTGTCTGTGTTTTATGACACTAGAAGTCAGCTTTACAGCTTTGTTTATGCACTTTCAAAGGAAAAAACGCTGCTATGCACGAAGGCTAAAGTGCCTGAGATAATTAAGGCTGCTGCAATTTTCAGACTTTTCTTTTACTGAAAGCTAACAAGTTAACAAGATTTTGGAGGGCTAATGGGGTGCAGATAAGGTCAAGGTTAATGTAGCATTTCTTTGTTCTTGTTGTCTCATTTGTTAACCATTACTATGGCATGGGCCAAAGTACCTGAAAAGAATTGCATTCTCACTGCCAAATACTACAGTAGTAACAGACACAAAAATTAGACAGTATGGAAATGCAAAATGATGATCTAACAATTTCTTTTTCCCTTTCTAGACACTCACTAGTATATTACTCCATGTCCAGCATGCATGGGGGTGCGAACACTTAAGACAACAAGCTATGTACCCATTTAACGTCCTGACATTTAGATTATATGCTTTTTAGCTTGAGTTATCATGAGGTTCAGATCTGCAAAGCTGTTACAGTGTTTCACTTGGCCAAAACTCTCCTTTGTCATCCTCTGTCTGTTTAGGACATTCGTCTAATAGATTAGAACTACTCCGCATGTATGGTGAGTGCCTCAGTATGCCTGCCTTGGGCAGGATTTTTTTTTTGCAGTCATTGGCCATCTACCTTGAAGGTCTGGTGCATCCTATTACAGTGGGCTGGCTATGAATACCCTCCAAACCATATGTGCATGCATTCAAAGTCCCACATCATCTGCTACAGTCCTGGCTGGCTCAGTCCCATTTTCCTCTCCTGATTTGTACTGTAGCTACATTTGCCTAGGAACCACACTTAACTGGTTTGCCATACCACATAGTTTGTAAACTATACTCTGGCATCATTTTTGACATGACATACACATTATTACTCTCATTTCCTCTGTGGGGTATGGATCCTTGACTTGTCTGGGAATGTAAATTAAATACAACCAATATTATTGCATGTACCTTTCATCTTGCAGGCTTGATCCTTGATATGTGGGTGTACCTGTACCACAGGTGCTATGTTTTTCCTCATGTCCATAATCCTTTCTAGCAATTCCACAAACTATCTGTAATAGGACTGCCAATCAAAAAGGAGCCAGAGGAAAACACTGTCTCAAAGTACAAGGTGGCCTTGGCACACTTTCAATAGTGCTAATTCTCAGACCAAATGGCAACTGCAAAGCTGCTGAAACAGCTGGCAACAGGGCTCACCAGTTGCCATCACTAAAAACATGTTATTTACAGTCTGATAGCTAGGTCCTGAGAAAAACAGAAGAGTTACAACTTCTCAGACCAAGTGGCACTAACATATCAGGATCTTGTTTAAATTTCAGGTGCAAACTCTCGATTTAGAATGTATGTTTAAAATTATATCTTTATGCTTAAGTAGTCTCAAAATCTTTTTCACTGAAGTCAATAAAAGCTACTGCGTGACCTAACCAGTTGAGAGCATTTGATCACAGAACCATTCTGACATATTCCTAAAAGTAAAGGCCTTATGATTAAATAAACATCATGTCTGCAGATATGGAAATGGATATGGATGCATAAATATATATGTCATGTGTATGTACATATATACATATACAGATGCATACCCATATCCATACACGTATACATGCAATTTATATGCATAAGTAGATACATAGCTTTTTTTCTGTTGTACAGATAGCTATCCTGTATGTAACAAAGACACCCAGAAAGAGACTACAAGAATCAATTCTCTAAAAAAATATACATAGTATGCAATATTGATTATTTTTTCATGAAATCTATGAATCATTTCTTCCCCTTTTTCTTGAGAGTAGGAGCTCTATGAATTTGTATATGATGTGGAGCTCTTACTTTTATCTACTTATGCTGCTAATGTTATTTCAGGGATAGAAATTACACACTTCTATTCAGATTTATGCAATATGTCACTGAAGGTGACAGTTTACTTGAAAGTTAAGGAGCACAGAAAACATTTTATAAGCACAATCCCTTTCAATACAGAATGCACTTATAATTATAGCTTTTATATCCAAACATAGTCAACTGACAATTCACAAGCAATTAGTAAAAAAAGCTGATTATCATACAGTTTGCATCATGTCTCTGTATGTTTTGAATCTCCTAACTTCTTTCAGTAAGATCAGTCTTTGGGGCTAATCTCTCCCATGTGAGTAATGCTAGAAGATTGCCTTCACTACAGAGCAAAAGAGAAATTGTTTAAGTAAAGGTAGAGACTGTATAAATCATAAACCACTTTCTCAGATAAAGGACATAAGGTAAGTCTGTGTACAAATTTGACACTTTGTTTCCTTGCCTCTGACAGCCATTTGGAAAGGCTTAAATGTACAAGACCCGACAAAAGCTTTCAAGAATTCATTACGGAATATTTGTTAACCTTGTTCTCTGTGATAGCTATAGAACAAAGATAATACTCTTCAAATGGAGATAAATTACTATCTTTCAAAAGATTATCACCAGTCTTAATCGAGTTTGCTCCGACAGCTGAACAGTCAGTGACCTTGTTACTTGCACAACAAACGCATCTGCTACTTTACATTTACAGGGAGTAGGTTTAGTCTAACCAGCCTGCTAACATCTCCACAAGTTTGTTATAGTTCTAACTTCTGTAGATAAGTTAGGGAATTCAGCTGGCTGAAGGGTAATTTCTGAATTATTTAAATACCATAATTTGTGAGACTTAGGTAAATTTCAAATAGAGCTTGTGTATACTGATCAGCTGTTCGAAAGACATGCTGAATCCTCAGCAGATGTAAATCAGCGTGGCACCGGAGATTTCCGGGGTGCCGTACCACACCTACTCCTGCTCCAGCTGAGAGGCTGCCCAGGCACCTGGCTGCCCTTTCCTTCAGCAAGAAAGGAGATCTGAACAGACAGTGAGGAATCTACATCCCATGTAGCTATATGCCTTTTCACAGGCCTTTTTTGGTTTTGTTTTATTTCAGCTAGGAGTACTCCTATACCTCCTTATTTGACATAAGCATTTCAGCACCCATTTTTCATATTATTACTCGTTGCCTTGGCAGGAACTGCACTGCAGGGAGTTGGCACTCGAGCCAGTTATGCCCTGGCTCTCGTTCTTTGCAGAGGTGTTGTGATGATTAGATCGATATTAATTATCTCCTAATGGCATTAAATCCCGCACTGTATGGAGTTTGGGACTGCCCGTGCCAGCCCAAGTTCAGCAGAATCAGATTAAACATCGCAGGTTTAATATGCAGTTTTTGCAGGGAGAGCATTTTTCTCCCCCCCTCCCCGCCATTAACAACATGACCTTTATTGGAATCGGCACCTCTTGATGTTGCACAATGGCACAGCATGGTAAAAGATGAAGCCGGGGTGAAGGAATGGCTCCTTCTTCTCTGAAGCAGCCTGTGCACTGGTGGGCAGAGCTGTCTGAGCACAGTTCAGAGTCAGCCCTGACATGAAAGTTAAGCCAAGGCCACTGTAAGATAAAGCATTTAGCATTACAGCAGGACTATACATTGTAGCTATGAGACTTTCTCTGCTTTCTTCTTCTGTCTTTTTAGTTTAATAACTATCATCGGGTTTACTGAGTATTTTTTTCATACCTTTTGGGAAAAAAAGGCCCATTTTGAATGTTGTTGAGTGCTTCGCTGCCTCAGTGGAAGTGGAGGTCACCCAACACCACACAGAATCTGGCCATTAGCAACAACATCCTCAGAAGTGGGGGGGAGGGGGGGAGGGAGGAGGGGAAATGCTTTATTGCACGTCTCAAAATTGCAGCTAGGGAAATAGTAACATTTTGCCTTCACCATGGAATTTGGAAAAAGTTTCAAGGCCAATAAAAGTAATAAAAAATAACTACTGTCGCATAGCCTGAAGACAAACCTTCATAGGAAACTGCCAAATGATGTTTTGTGTGTTTGATGTTCCTCTGCCCTCTTTCATGTCTGATCGGTCTCCCCCTTCTCCTGGTTTCTTCTGTTTTTGTGATCGCTGAACTGTCCCTGCAACACTTCTACAGCAGGCTTCAGATAAAAGAAATAAAAAATCCTTTGAGGCCTTTCACTCATTTACTCACCCTGCTGCTGCATGAGTTGATTATCCCAGGAAATGGCTAATGGTGCTAAGTGTTTTTATATACTACAGCAAACCCCAGGATTTGACTGTTGCTTTTGTAAGTGAGCTCATGTGATTTTATGTTTTTAGGGGAGAGGAAAGAGGCTGTTTAAATCATATGGCCATGAACTGAGCTTCATTTTCTAACAAAACAGCACATGAGACTTCCTTCACAAAAGCAACAGTAAAACCTTAGATCCAGAAGGGGGTTTTTTGTGGGTTTGACACAATTATTTTGCATAACCTCAAAATAATGCTTACAAGGCACGAATATGACAAAGCTAAGCAGATTCTAGTATTTATCTTATTTAGCTATGCCTTTGGGTCAGCTGAGCTCTGCTTTATGGAGAGTTGTGAATTATCTCTGCGTCCTCCTTCCTTTGCTTGATCTGTAAAGCAGCCCAGGGTCGTTGGCAGGACTGCTGTACTGATGGACGTCGCTGTTGCTTGAATTTTTCTTTGCTGGTACAAGCAAACGCCACTAAATTCTCTGGGCCTAAGGATTAGACTGGATTGCATGGCACACATGCAGGCACAACAGCTTCATGCTGTCAGGGTAGATGGAGTCATAGCATCAGTCATGTTCAACTGCCTTCCAGAGCTCACAGCCCTATTCCCCAGGGTAGAAATCGCCCACCTACAACACTCCGCCTCATGAACCTCAGTGGAGTCGCATGCTTGATCGGTCCACATCTAGCATCCCTTTTACTTACCCTTTCAGGCCAGTGTCAAATCTCTGGTGTACTTCTTGAGGACTACAAAGCCGTCTTAACACAGGTTCTCTTAACTCATCTCTGTTGTAGATTTAGGTTAGCAGATTTAGTCTGATGAGGCATGTTAACACTGACATACGCCTGTGCAAACAGGAACTTGCAGACTGGTTAGTTAGGCTTACAAACGCAGATTTTGCATGTATCTGCAGGTGTGTACATACATTTGGTATGCTGCTCTGCTTGTTCTTTTAAATTTACACACAAAGGTTTTGAGGAACTAGTACAATCATTTTACAAAGTAAAACAGCTGAGCTTTTTCGGTTTTCAACTGAAACCTTCGGTGGGAGCCATGGAGAGACACCCCGCATTAACAAGGAGTTGCTAGAGAAGAAAGCTTTGTTTTCTTTGCAGAGATGACTCTGACAACTTCATCAGAATACCTCTGGGCATCATGATTGCACACTACTGAATACTAGTGGGTAAACTAGCAAAGGGAGCCAAAAGAAATTGTGAAATCTTGTGTAGTGCTGGGGCTTTTATTACGTTGCACTTCTATTGCTTGTAACACCTGAGCTTCTGGAGATTTCCAACCAATTCATTCTCTTAATCGGTAACAATAACTGCCCTGTTGCTCTGCATTCCCGTATAAGAAATTCCTTGAAATGGTGGAGACTAGAGATGCCTTTGATCTCCCTCACTCTTTTCCTGTAACTCATTCTCCCCTTGTTGTTTTATATGAAAGACTTGCTAAAGCAAAGTCTTTGAGGGTTGGTCATGTGCATGGAGGGTGGAACACGGTGCTCTGCTGTTGTGCGTAACCACAAAGGAGCAGGTGGCAGCCCGGTTTCATGTTCCTGCCACTTTCTGGACAAGAACTTCAGTCATCAAATACAGGCTGAGCACTTCGATTGTTTTAAAAAGTCAGAAATACATTGCATATGTAAGCGTATATGTTCAGTAAAAAAGACTGAACATGTGAATTTTATATTTGCAGGTGAGGAGTTATGCAATTGTCAGGAGACAACTGCATGCACCAAGACTGATTCACTCTCAGCTATGGTAACTCAGGAGCAGATTAGGCAAGCTACCACACGCAAGGCTTTTATGCATGATTGCACATTTGACCTTTCAAATTCAAGCCTGAAATGTCAGTGATCACCATTTTTGTTATACAACTCTAGCTGTGTAACTGTTTTTACTACTACTCTTTGTTTTTATTATTAATCTGTGGTTAACCCCAGGACTCTAGAGGAACTGTTGCTTGCTGTATCACACATGTTAATTTTGCTTATCATGCACATTTTTTCTTTTGCATGACTCAAAAATAGGGCACAGTGAATCTGTTGCAAGTAGCCACAGTTAAGAAAGAGCCTGTGACTCCACAGAGTTGTTTGTTCACAGGACAGCCAAGACGAAAATGGTTTGCAGAGCTTTTTCTCTTACATGTTTTCAGAAGCATTCTTGAAGCCTGGAGACTGCAGTCTGTCTCATGAAGAGTGCTTGTTTGCTTGTTTGTTTGTTTGTTGTTTTGGCTTCCTTCTTTGCTGCTCCCTCCATCTGTTCATCTCTTTTCCTTACTGTGTTTCTGCAGCTATCTATGCAGGAAACATCGTCCCTTCTTGCTTTCTCCATTGATCCTTTCACACCAGGACATCAGGACAATGCTAGTTTTTGTCTAGTACTCAAATGGTTGAATTAATAATGAGCTGGAACTTGAGGGAAGTTATGTAGAATTCTTATACATAGTACCCTGAATTTGGATAATATTTATTATAGCTGTCTGTTGTCACAAGCTATTTTAGGCCTTTCATGTTGCTTCCAAAAGTCTGCAAAGCAAAATATAATTCTTTCACTAATTTGTGGCAAAATTTGCATCTTTTTTCACAGTTTTCTTATTGAAGGTTTCACCCAAAGAGCACCAAAAACAGAAAATGACCATATCGTTATCCTTGACGACAGGTCCTCACCTGCTACAAACATATCTAGCTAGACACAATTTCATGTGAAACACACCTTCAACGTTCTCTAAATCCTTGCAAATGCAAATGGTAAATCCGTCACCTAACCAGCCAATAACATGACTGAAACTTCAATTTACATCTGTACCACAAGAATTCCTGTTTGATTTTCAGCACAAACGATTTATAGCAAATGCATAAATAGCTGATTGGTTATATTATATAAAGCCTCCATATGCTCAATACAATTATTTACCCAATAACAGTTGTTCTTGGGAAATGATTAACATTAGGGCTTCCTTTCTTCCACCAGTGTCAGCAGTGTACACCTCTATCTGCGTACGCTTATATGCAACTCTTTTAAAAGTTGTAGAAGGGAACATAGTTGTTCTAATACCAAAGAGAACTTGTTACCTACTTCTGTGCTACTGCAGTATCATGTTACAGTTGTTTTAGGAAGGTAACATACTTCCTAAATGAAATATACTTTTTCAGATCTATGACTACTACATTAAGATCAACAGGTCAAATACTTTATCAGCAAAGTGACACGGGAAAATCAGTAGAATCTAATCCACCAAACTGGCGGAGTCTAAAGGCAGTATTCCCTATATGTCATGTTATATTTCTACCAAAAGTGCCTAAGCCAGGATGTTAGTCAGCAGTAAGTCAGCCTGTTTAAGTACCTGCCTCCTCAGGCAGAACCTATTTTTCTTTGCTAATTTGATAAGGAATGTAGAGAAAATAGCCTTCTAAAGGTACGAGCTTTAATTCAGGTCGTTTTCCAGATTTATCACGACGCCTCTGTTCCCACATTACTTAGGGTCACATTTTGCAAATGGCTCTAGCCACAGCAGACAACTTTAAGTTACATGGGGTCCTTGACAGGGGTCCCTGAGTGGGTTGCATGGTATGCCTATGGAGGGCTTGGTGGGAGTCAGGCACGTCCCAGCAGAGTGAAGCACAGCCAGCACATGGAGCACTAAAGTTAACCATCCTAGCAGGCCCACAGGCACTGCAGCCTTGTTCTGAATCTCTGGGCTGAAATCTCCTCCTGCAGAAGCCTATCTGAAATCTTTCCTTTCAGGATCATTTCTCTTTCTTTTAAATACATCTAGAAAGTATAAAACTTGCATAGAAAGTCATCTCATCAGGTGCCTTGCCAGCCAGAGGAAAATAAAACCATCAACCTCCTCTTGCTTTTCCCCACCATAATCACCAAATGAGAGGCCATTCGTGGTCTGAAGCACTTATGAGTCTTTTTGTTGAAGCTATTTTATTTCAAAGAAAATAACAGAGAATTAGCACAATCACAGAGAGGGAGCAGATTGTCTAAATTTTGTGCTGATTCCTGATGTTCATATGGGCATGGAAAGGACCAAAGATAGACACAATGCATCTTATTAACCTGACAATTCTTGTTATATTAGTCCACAATGGCAGAAGACTGTGGGACTAGGTGAGCATATGAAATACTAATCTTAAAAAGGAGAAACATAAGTAAGCAAAGTTAATTGCAAACTGATGAAAGTACCAGGGAGCATCAGAAGACATTTACTAAGAAAGAAAGGATGACAAGAGAAAAGTAGAAAAGCGAAGGGGACACAGAAAAGCAAAGCTGTAAAAAGCCAAAAAGTTAAAAACAGTAAGAAAGGAGCTAAAGGGAACAGAAAAGCAAGAAAAAGATTTATGAAAAATGATGGAGCCATTAATGATTCCACTGTTAAAGCACGATTGACTTTGTCTGATAAAACGAGGCTTACATCCGTTTATTAAGCAAAAGAGCAAATGCGGATCATAACCAAAATTATACCACCTACTCTGTGGATAATGATTCAATTTTATCAAAGTTACAAGAAAATTGTTGAAGGAAATTGAACAAATACTTTTCGACTCAATGATTGTTAAAACTCACCTGAAGGAATTATTCTGAAATTTCTTTACATGTCTTTGTGTCCCTTATATATCGAAAGGGGAGGAAAATTACAACTGCAGGTCCTTAGATTGAATAGTATCCATCATAGACTTGGCACACAAGACTGTCATTGAAGTCAGTAGGAGAGGAAATCATGCCACGAGCTTGAATTTCTAAATGAGCAAGCCAAGCTTCATTGCACATTGTTGGATGTATTTTCAGTTCTACCTTTCCTCATGAGCAAAGCATAGGAAATTCGAAGATGGCAGATACACTTACTCATTAATTGCTGTTTCAATTGCTTGCTGTTCAAGACATTTCAATAACAGTCTTGTAAACAGCAGCACGGAACAAAAACTCAATTCTGGATGTTTTATTGCAAAAAAATGAAACAAATCAGCACAAAAAATTATACTGCATTATTTTTCATCTCGAGAAATGCTTCAAAGAACCACTGAGACTTTCTCCAGAGGATGTCTCCAGCAGCAAAAAAACCTAAATATTTTATTAACTAATTTAATTATTTATAGTT
>NW_009235851.1:0-328 GCF_000690835.1 Fulmarus glacialis
GACCCCTCCTGCCCTGGGCCGTGTGTGTCAACCCGTGCTCATGATTTTTTCAGCGGGCAAAAGCTCTGCAGGGTTTTTTTGCTGTTGTGGTGTTTTGTTTTTTTGTGTTGGGCTTGGGTTTTTTTTTTCAAGAGGGATTAAGCCAAATTAGTTTTTATCTGTTTCTGCAGTTTTCCGCTGGGATTCAGTGAAGCACCAGTGCCTGAGAACAGAAAAACGATAAACATCTAAACGCAGACACTCTGAGTACTGTTTTATCTCTGCCATTTGAAGTGATGACACCCTTCAACCAGATAAACAAAGCAACGAGGAGGGGCATGTTGTTAGA
>NW_009235851.1:370-839 GCF_000690835.1 Fulmarus glacialis
CCCCCTGCCACAGACAATGGTAATGCACAATCATTCATTATAACTCAATTACAGTAATTAAAACTGGTGGGATGCAGAGGCAGAACAGACGAAGGGAGTAGTGCCAACAGAATTTACACTCCGTGTCATCAGCTAGCGATAACAACAGCTGATGGTGTCCCAGAGCCTCCTCCCGCCATCTGTTCGGAGAGCCGGCGACGAGGGATGGCATTAGGTGCCGCAGCGCACAATCATTCATTATAACTCAATTACAGTAATTAAAACTGGTGGGATGCAGAGGCAGAACAGACGAAGGGAGTAGTGCCAACAGAATTTACACTCCGTGTCATCAGCTAGCGATAACAACAGCTGATGGTGTCCCAGAGCCTCCTCCCGCCATCTGTTCGGAGAGCCGGCGACGAGGGATGGCATTAGGTGCCGCAGCAACCGAGAGGATGGTGGATGGAAAGGGGGTAGGAAAGGGCTCCCG
>NW_009235852.1:0-343 GCF_000690835.1 Fulmarus glacialis
GTCACAACACGTGTCCGGGCGCGGGAGCCTGGCCGGGGGGCACAGGGGCACACGGCCCCTGATGGGGGCTTTATGGGATGCAGTGACCCCAAAAATGAAGGGGGGGCAGAGACCCCAAAGAGGGGTGTGGGGACCCCCCAGAAGGGGTGCAAGGGACCCTGGGGTATGCAGAGGCCCCCCCAAACCAGGGTGTGGGGACCCCGAAGAGCAGTGGGGGGGACCCTGGAAGGTGAAGAGACCCCCAAAGAGGGGTGCAGGGACCCTGCAGAGGTGGAAAACCCCCAAAGAGGGGTGCTTGGATCCCAACAGGGTGCAGGGACCCCAAAGAGGAGGGCAAAGGGAA
>NW_009235852.1:355-588 GCF_000690835.1 Fulmarus glacialis
CCCAGAGGAGCAGAAGGACTTTGGGGGGTGCAGGGACCCCAAGGGGCTGCAGGGAGAGATGTGTCCCCCTGGGAACATGGCTGGGGATGTGCCAGTGCCTGTTGCTGCCCGGTATGGGCAGAGCTCTGGGGACATGGTGGCTTTGGGGACACCAGTGGCTTTGGGGACTTGGTGGGTCTGGGGACACCCAGTGGCTCTGGGGACGTGGTGGCTCCAGGGTTGTGTGGTGCCTC
>NW_009235853.1:0-1459 GCF_000690835.1 Fulmarus glacialis
CCCGCCACACACAGCCGGCTGGCTCCCCGGGAAGACGGCTTGAGCCAGGCTCAGCATCGCACGGGCCTGGTAATAGATTTTATCTTAATGTTCGCTGTTATTTCTATTCCTCGTGGGTACGTCCAGCCTCATGAATACTGATGGCAGTAAACTCGCAGGCTTTGAGGGGCGAGTTCATTGGAGATGCGACCATGCTGTAGCCCTACTTTTATGGCCCAAGATGCTCAATAAAGCGAGGGAGGCATATACATATATATATATGACGCATTTACTTGTCTCCCGTAGTTCTCTCCAGCTTCAAATGCAAGACACAGGCAGATTTCCTTAATTGACTGAACTGCCTATCTCGAAAAAGTAATAAAGTATCCCCTTATTCCCACAGTGAAACGATTTATAAATTAATTACTGTAACCCATTGTATTTGACTACTCTTTTTAGGATTCCCCAAAGATGAATACACTAAAGCTTGGGATATTAAGTATTAACGTCTGATCATAGTTTGCTATATATCCCGACTTTCAAAAAAAAGTTAATGTGGAGCTTATAGAACCACTCAGTCTAAACCTTCTGGATATTTTTATTTCACCAAACATCAGCTTTACATTTTTTAGTCGCGGTATTTGTCCTACCCTAAGTGTCAGCGAGAGAAAACCTACAGTACATGTGTTATTTGGTGAAGTTCACGGAAAGTCAATATCCCATTTAGTGTAAAAGCTATTTTCCCTTTAGATGATAAAAATCAAGCTTCAGAAGAAAAAAAAAAAACAACCAACCAAGCCTTTGAGTGAAGGCACAAAAAGTATTTCCATGTCCTAATGAGGACTTTCTTTACATCAGCAAAGACCAGACCAAAAAAAATAATTGCTTTTGCAGCCAAAGTGTAGAATGTTGTCATATTAAAAATTGAAACGCTTGATGGTGATTTAAGCCCCAAGGTAGTTCACAACGTCCCCTTTCGGGAAAGTAAGGAGACCGGAGGAGCCAGGCAGAGGTCCGGTGGAAAATACTGCAGGTCCCGTTGCCAGTAAAGTTTCTCGCTCTTTCTCTTAAGTGATGCGGAGGAATTACAAAGCACACCGAGAAGCCCCTCCAGCAAAACACCTCCCAGAACACGCTCGCTTTCCACACCGGGTCCGTGGGCAAACCGGTTGCTGGCTTTCACCCGCGCCCACGATCGCTCCCGCTCCCAGGACGCCACATTTCGATGGGGTAGCCGAAAAACGCTGCCTTCCTCCCCTCCGAAAGACCCGGAGAGAGGGTCGGAGGGGGCAGGGGGTCGGTCGCCAGCCGAGTCTCACCGCGCTCCGGGATGCACTCGGTTGCCAAAAGCGGGAGCGGAGCGCTCGGCTCCCCCCGCCCCCCCCGCGCGAATCAAAGCACCTTCCGAGGGGCTGGGAAGTAGTTGCCTTGTCATGTAACACATTGCCCTGATTTATTATAAAATTTTAACGAAATCATG
>NW_009235853.1:1589-1791 GCF_000690835.1 Fulmarus glacialis
TTAAGTTGGAAGAAAAACTCTTTGTTAGTGTCGCGTCTTAATCACCAGGTTTTGTTAACAGTGAAGGGGGAAAAAAACACCCGCGAGGAAGGTTTGCGTGGGGCGGGGGAACCCGGGGAAGGGCAGCGCCGGCGGGAGGAGCGGATCTGCGGCCGGCGGGGGAGGGAAACCCTCCCGCGGCCTTTTTTTTGTAGCTGGGGCC
>NW_009235854.1:0-1486 GCF_000690835.1 Fulmarus glacialis
TTCCCTCCCTTCCTTCCTTCCTTCCTTCCCCTTTGGCTACAGCTTATGATGTTCCCCATGCAGGCAGATTAATGTCTTTCATGAGATGCAGTCCCTTCAGTCTAGGAGTATTTCATGACATGAAAAGGTTTCTCTGTAATTTTTTTTTTTATTATTATTTTGATGTAAGCTGTTAAAATATGGAGAAAACACTGTCTGATTATTTAAAAATAAAATCCAGGCTGGGTCACATACCTCTGTTGCAAGGCTCAGTCTACTTTAAATTGATGAGTCGAGGGAATATTGGAGGATTTTTATTCTAGTAGTCGTGACAGGAGAATGAGGGAGGTGGGAGTGAAAGCTTGATCGGTTCTGAGCAGCTTTCCCTCCAGTTCTGCCGAAGGTGTCTCTTAGTTGTTCGTCACTGCAGCTCCAGTGCCTACAGGCTTGGTTTGCACTTGCTTTTATTATTGCCACTGTTTTTCTCAGAAATGTTGAATCATGAAAGTTAGCTGGGAGAAAAAGTTATTTCTGATAAAGAACCCTTGAACACTCGGTTGCTGTCACCACCCTCCTGCATGCTAGTGCACGTGCAGGAGACAAACACAGCCACTCTCTCCTCCAGGCCTCTCCATGGAAGCTGAGACATGAAACACACTTTAATTTTGCTCTGTATCTTCAGGCAAAGGGAGAGTCTGTTTTGGAGAGGCAGAGTCTGTCACTGGCTGTGCTGAGGGGTTGACCAGTAAGCCTAGGACCTAAGATTAGGTTAAACCCATTTTTCTTTAACTTGTGACCAGCACAGAGTTTGTCTCCAGGGGCAAAGCTGCAGCCAGCAGCCCTCTTCTCTCCCCTTCTCCTGTCATGTGTGGCTCATCTGTGGAGGGAGACAGGGATGCTTTTCATCAGAGCTGGGAGGGTGCAGCACGTAGGTGTGTAGGAGAGCGAGCGGCTGTGCACAGCGCCTATGTAGACAGTATAAGGGCTGCGTGGGCATGCAGAGGGGGGTGAGGGTGTGCAGCTGTCATAGGGCAAATACATGTCTGCAAAGCTTCTGCCAGCATGTCATACAGCCCGGGCACCACCTGCCCAGCTCAAAGCCTTTCCTAGCTACCTGCTGCTGTGCAAAGGTGCCCTGCAAGCCCAGGGAGACTTTGAACCGGCAGAGGCTCTCCCCCAGATTTCCCCTTGCCTCAGATGCTGGTTCCAACAGAGGCAGCTTTGGGGCAGCAGGGAGACACGCTGAAGCCTCACCTTGCCTCCCTCACCCACATTGCGGGAAGGAAGGACACTCTGCGGGCTGGAGCAGGCAGGACGTCCCTTCCCACCCCGCTGCTTTTCCCGTGGGACTTGTCAGGACCTCAGAGCCCCAAGCACACCCTTCTGCTCCCCAGGGCCCCGGGTAGTACTCGGAGGGAGGCGGAGGGACTCGCAGGAGGTGCGGGTGGTGCTGAAGGGACAGCTCCGGGGCTGACGGGCCGGGACAGGGGCAGGGACAGGGGCCGGG
>NW_009235855.1:0-376 GCF_000690835.1 Fulmarus glacialis
AGCCGGCCCGGCCTCGCGGGTTGGCAGCCGCAGGTGAGGGAGCCCACCCAAGTTTGTGGTTTAATGCCGGGGGCCGAGGGGAGGCGAGAGCGCGCAGAGGTGGGCAGCAGCCTGGCTGCGCCGTGTATGCAGGGGAAGGGGCAGATCTGGCGCGTCTCCTCCTGAGGAGCCAAAAGGCAGGAGCAGGCGGGAGGAGCAAGGTGGTGGTGGAAGGAGGGGACGGGGCCTTGCACGCTGCCAAGGGCAGGACGAGCCAAAAGCAAAAGGGCGTCCACTGCACGGTAACGGAAACAACCCTGGTTTTGTTTCTCTGCCAACTCGGTCGTGATGCTGTGTTGGGTTTGCTCACGAGGGTACGTGGCAAAATGTGGCAGGG
>NW_009235855.1:438-11272 GCF_000690835.1 Fulmarus glacialis
AACAGGATGTTGAGAAGGTGTGTGGAGCCCTTCTCTGTGGCGGGGCGGATAGCTGCACTTTGCTGGGAGGACTGTAAGACAAGGCCTTCTCTGGGATAAGCGAGTGTTTGTTTTCTCAGGAACCCACGTATTCACCTTAGAGCTTTGTGAAATGTCCATTTCGGAAGCCCTGCGGGTTGGCCACCACCGAGCACAGTGGTGCAAGGCTGGGTGGGTTACAGAGACCCAGCGAGGGTCTGCTGCCGGGGATAACCACAGCAAGGAGAAGAGATTGAATTACTGAGTATGGGACACAGGCACCCTGTAAAGGTATTTATAAAAAGTGATTCTTCTGATCCCTTGAATAAATGAAGATAGAAGCTGGAAACGGCTGTACTTCAGTGCACATCTTGGGTTTATGGCGTGGAGAGCTCCATCGTGGGGAAGGTCATCTTGCCTGGGCTGAGTCCAGTGCCAGCCCTGCTGGGGCAGCTCACCTGCTGGATTCTTAGTAATTTAGGATTTGTGCTACCTCCAACACCCTCTCTGAACTTTCTCTGTGTCCAGGTCTGACTCAGGAGGTGGAGCTGGCTTGAGTGGCAGCAGAGAAGTGGAGGGTGAAGATGGCTCTCTTGGTATCCCGCTCCCATCACACATGAAGAGAAAGAGGTAGAGGTAACAAGAGTGATATAATCCAAAATTTAGCGTTGTAAATAACCGGTACTGAATTATCAGAGAGCACATAGAGGTTTCTAGTTCCTCATTCTTATTCCTAATATTCCTGTACAGTAAGAATGTTTGCAGAGTCTCACAATTGAGAAGAAATAATGATACAAGCTTTAGAATATGGTAATGCAATGGAATGGCTTAAATGACGGGACTGGCAATTACTGGTTATTACCTATTCAGGAAGGGTAGAGTAAGTGGAGGAAGAAGCAGCAGCGATTTTAAATACTATAAAACGGCTACCGAGCACATATCAATGAGCGTGATGATAAAGCTCAGGAAACAGGACTAATGGGCCCACCAAAAAACACATGAGCTACTTTTCAACCGCCCTTGTAATGAAAAGATAAACTGCTGGAGCCATACTGGGCACTCTGCATTTCCTAAAATTATTTCTAGAAGGGCTTTCTAATAGAAGATCCTGGATATGCTACTTTGAACTATATTATTATCACTAGAGACAAAAATCAGTGTCCTGAAGTTGGTGATTACAGAGGGTCTGGAGTTACCCACAGATCTATGCACATCTACCCACATATAAATGTACATTTTTTCCCATTTCTACCCCTGCTTTAAAAATCCTAGAACTAGAAGGAAAAATTGGGTAAACTTGACTAGAAATAAGAAAATGAAAAACAAAATGTAAATTTCCAAGATGCTAGACAAAAGAAATAAAATTTAAAAAAAAAACCTACAAAATGAGGTAATCTTTGGCTATACGGCCAGGAGGTTCAACAGTGATATGAAGGCAGCAATTAAAAAATAAAAAAAATGCATATGGGAAGACAAAATAGATAGCTGCTATAAACTTGATGTAAAAGAATACAATCTTGATAAGGAAAGCTTAAAAAAGACATGACTAACAAAGATAAGGATGATACAAGAGAAATTTTAATCTACTAGGAACAAAAGCAGTGCTCAAAATGCGATGGGGGCCTGTTCCAGACCATTGAAGTACTGGTGTTGGGTATTTCTCAGTTTAAAGCAAGTGGGATGATGTATCTGCTGTTCTGTTAGCACCCAGGCAGAACGGTGACAGGACTGCAAGTAAGCCCAGAGACAGGCTTAATGTATGCTGGATACAGAGACAGGTCAGTGGAGCAACAGAGGGCAAAGATGAAGACTAGGTAAATATAGGCTCGTTAATCTGACATCAAGGATAGGGATTGGAAAACAGGGTCAGAAATCCATTAATAAAGAATTAAAGGCAAACATGCAATTAAAATCCATCACAAATAGACCCTGTCATTCAACCAGGCTTAGTAAGTCTAATTATAAAGACCTGGCATGGCGCTCTACAGCATACGTGGTATTTACAGATAACTATTTACAATATAAAATAAATGATGCGCGTGTGGATTAAGATTGTCTCCCTACAGATCTCGGTTTGCCACCGTCCTTCAAACAGGGATGTTTCCTGTGAGATTCTGCTGAAATCACTGCTAGACCTCGTACTATTTGACACTTTCATCAGTGATTGAGAAGCAAAGCTGAAGTCACTCCTGAAAACGCTGGTAAGCAACCGCGCGGTAGGAAAACACACAGAACAACATACATTGCTCAGTAAGCCTGTGCCGAACAAAGTGTGACTTAATTTGGCATTTAGCTGCGTTAACACAAGGAAGACAACGTCGTCCACAGCTGGAGGAAAGGGGGGTCTGTATCTCAGCTATCCCAGAAAAGGCTGAGGGGAGGTCTAAAACTTAGCACATCTGTTGCCAAAAGGGTTAAGACAGTCTTTAAGGGTATAAACAAGGAAGAAGTAGGAATGTCATGCCTCCTGGATAGAGCAGGAGAGAGAAAAATCTCAGCGTCAGTTCTGATGTCCCTTCTTGATGTCAAAAAAAGGAAGGTCCGAGACACAAACATTATGGTAAATCCTGGAGAAAGTTCTTTGTAGGGAGAGACTTAAAGCAGCTCTGTCTCTTCAGCTTATGGAGAAGACGAACAGGCCCCTTCGTTACTATGCAAACATGTTCAGGGAGAAAAGGCCAGAAAAGGTTTTTTATTTGGCAGGCAGAGTAAGAAGGAACAAAGGCTGGGAGCTGAGGACAGACAACTCAAAGTGGAAAAAAGGCACATGCTTGTTACAATAAGGGCAAGTAACGATTGGAACAAATTAGCAAGGAACTTGTTAGTTTAAGAGCACTTATATTCAAAAGATATGTTTCATAAAACATTTTTTTCCTATTAGATGATGTAAGTCCAACGCGTGTGACTCAAAACACCCTGGCACTGCCGTGGAATTGTGGCCAATTACACCAGGAGGAAGCACCAATTACCCTTCTGGTGGCAGCTGTGATGAATACTTTAGACATAAAAAAAATCCCTTAAAAATAAAAAGCAAAATAAATGCAATTATTCAGGATTTGGACAATGCAAAAGGACTTCTTTCAGGCAATTAATTGGAATTTTACCTAGAGGAGAACTTGCTGTAATGGCAGGTAACACATTTCAGAGGTTTCTGTTTTAGCTGGTGAGCGGCACTTTGAGTAGGTATGACCTATAGATTTGAGTCCTCGGTAATGGTGTGCCCAGCTTCCTTCCAGTGACACTAACCCCCCTCTTTCACACAGTGCAATTAAATTACAAACACAAATGTGGAAAGCAAATCAGCTGCAATCCTTCAGCTTCATTTGTTCTTCTCTTCATTTTAAAACTATAGGTACACATCAGACATCCAGCACGGAAGCTGCACACTTCTTTGATGTTGTGTTTGCACAGCAGGTAGTAATTTCAAAATTTTTGTTGTGCTTTTATTTTCCAGAATAAGTTAACCAGCCTCCACCCAAGAAGGCATACTTGCAGCCCTCCAGCCCTTTAAAGATGGGAAGCAGGAACAGAATGGAAGGAAGAAAATTTGTCACTGAACTCCTTTGTAAGACAAGTAGCAGGTTGATAAAAGCCACTGCTTGTAACTGCACAACAGCCATACACTGGTAAATAACAGGTATACACACACAGTGTGTGTAAAGATAGCAATTAATTGGTAGTAACAAAGATGTACAGAAAATTTAAAGTACCCATAGTAGCTTCAAAGTGGTTCCACTTATGTATGTTTTAAGGGTGTATATATGTTGCAGTTGAGTGAAACCCAGGCCACAGACTGAAGCTGCTTCAGAGTCAGTGATGCAGGACTCGTGCTAATGTTGGTAAATGAAACAAAAGCCTAGATGAACTCCTTTCCCCACCCTTCAGCCCACGTGGAAAGTTAGTTAGCTACTGTAACTCAAGAGTCAGTGGCCTGCCTGGCTCCAGGTGCTTCCAGGGCCAGCCACCGTTTCCACTCTCAGGCAGCATGGAGCCTGCAGCAGCACGAACTGACACCTCCACCCGTCCCGTGCTGAACCAGGAGCGCTAGGGAAGCATGATCCAGACAGCCCAGAGTGCCTCAGTTTGGGCACAAGCCAAGCTTATGAGCTTCAGCCCAGCACTGCCTCTGCCCCCAGGGCTCCTCTGAAGCAGCTTGGACACCTTTGCTCCATAGTGTTCCAGGTTTCAGGAAAGATTATTAACATTTATACTAGTCCCAACACCCTGCCCACCCCAGTAAGCCTTCCCTGAATCTGAAGAGCTCAGTTCAGAAAGCAGAGTGGTTTTACAGCTAATTAGCCTATCTGGACACGCTCAGCCTCTTGGGTGAGAGCACTTCTCTCCCAGCAGATCCCCTCGTCCCCACCCTGCCCAGGTAACTCACGCTTTGGCTGGGTACTGGAGTCCCACACACCCGCACCAGCCACTGCTGCCCTGTGGCTGCTCTGAGGAGCAAAATCTTTCTTTAAAACTTCCCATCCACACACCCAAACTTTATTAGTAAGGGAAATTCAGCCTTGCACATTAGAAACTTTACTCCAGTAAAGCATGGCATAGTTACAGTTTCAGCACATGGAAATCGTAGAGGCTGGTTGTTGTTATTTACTTAAGTGACATTTTAATTATGCAGAAGATGTTAAAGGCTGCACAGGCCTCACTGGGAATTACGGCTTTTCTCTTCTTTTGACAATGACATTTTAATTCCCGTAGACTTAATGCACACTCACTGCAGACTTGAGATAGCTTACAATCAAACAGGTAATCACAAAGTCAAAAGTAAAAATGCAGCAGGACAGAGTTAAACAACGATCAAAAAACCCTCCACAGCTGCAGAGAAAAAATGAAAATAAAGCACCAAGAACGCCTTAGCTTGAGAGACTATTCCTTTCAGGCATATCAGTGTAAAGACTGGAGCTCTATAATTTCAGTCCTTAAGTACACACGAAGAGACTTCCTGAAATAAATTTAAGATGACAACTAATAGCCAACAGACAGCCACCACTAATTATTTAATTAATCATCTACTGAAATCTGCATGGAAACAACTGAAAAATCTGCCTCCAATGCAAACATTTCAGCATCGATATACAAAACAGTAAGTAGTAATTACAAAAGATGCCCCTTCTCCAAAATCTGAATGAACTACTTCAACAGCACCTATGTATAGATATTTCAAAGACTTTAAGGTCTAGTACACTATGAAAATCTTTTGCAATCAACTTTAACATCACTTATTTGTTTGCCATTATGGATATCTGTAATATGAATGAATCTCAGACAAGCAAGTTTAACTAATTTTATGGTACCATTACAAAGTATATATATATATACACACACACACAGAGGCACAAAATTTCCTTGTTACCTTCAGAAAAATTAATAAAAAGTAAACAAACGGTGGTGTAAGAGTGGCCTGAGATTAATTTACTGATATTGCTATAAGCAAGACAAAAACAAATCAAATGCTTCAAATTAATGTCTTGCAAGTATGTTATTTGTGGGTGGCTATACGCACGTTTAAAAACAATACCATCACGGGAAGGACTCAAATAAGTTAAGAACTTCACAAACCAAACCGACAGAAATACCAAGCCTTTATTACAAAGAAAAATTATTCCACAGAAGAGGTTGGCTTGTTTCCATGCATGCTGTCAGTCATATTCACCTGCTGAGTGTGGAGAAGTGCTTCTGCTAGATTCATTAATTCCCCAAGACACCATTAGGCTTAGTCATTAGGCTTAGTTCTTGGCTACAGGTGCGTGGGCATTTTGATTCAACTGAATTGCTTGCTAGAATTTTGTTGCCAGCATTGAATGGGCCAAAATAATGAACCTGACTGTTGGACAAGCCAAACACCACAAGGGAAGAAAAAGAAAATTTAAAAAAAAAAAAAAAAAAATCACACACTGGACACTGTTATCACTAAGAGAAGTCAAATGCCTTGCTTTACATCCACATTGTAAATAATTTCACAAGCAGGGAAATGAATATGCTTGAGTCTTATCTTCACTTGGGGAACGTGAAGAATGTTTGCTGAATCCTTTTACTGGTACGTGCAAGCACACGGTCACAAAGCCTGAAAGCCAGCAGAACTAGATTGAATTAATGTTATCTATTGTTGTTTGGATTTTGAACAAAATTGATGGAGTATGAACCAGTTGATGAATCCTGTTTTATCTGGAAATTTTCTGTGGACAGGCCAAAGGGGCGGAGAACCAAATTCCCAAGATCCTTCAGTTTGCCTACAATGAAAAGGAGAGATAACACATTAAGTATTAAGCAGAGGGAAAACTCCCATTGAATTATGCCCAACTACACTGTCCAGCTCTACTAATTTATCTACTAACTTAAGGTAAATGCTGTGGAAATCTCTGCAGTTTGTTGAATACTTAAGCATGAATTAAAAAAATCCCAATTGTGATGTAGTTACTGTCAACTTTGGGGTTGAAAACAGATCACCGTGCTGGTTCTGAGTGGTTTGTCAGGCAGCTCTGATGGAGAGCCAGCGGCTGCAGACAGTCATGGCTGTGTGGTTATAGCTATCTGGAAGCACCTTATTTCCTCAGTTATAAGCTCTTGAGGCACGAGAGTTTAACAGCTCACAACAAAGCACTGGTCTCCCCTATACTTACGCTTGGATATAACTCTGATAGCTGCCAACATTCCATTTTCTAACACAAGGTTTTCAGTTCTGGTCATTTTTGATGTAGCTACAGCTCTACAAACAATCACAAACTAGCCAGTTTCCTAGACTACCAAAAGAAACAATGAAAGCCAAAGTTCAAACTGCTCATTTGTAATTATTAAAAATCCCTTTCTAAATATGTATATTGATACAAAGAAAAAGAAAACAAATTCATCCTTCCAACTATGTTTGCACCTGCAAACTAAGCAGTTCCATCTGAAGCATACAACTTCACAGCCATTTTGCCTGCAAAAAACCTCAGCGTGATGTCATTTGACATGACATCATTAACTAACTTTCAAAACTACAGTTCTCCAGGACTAACTTACCACTGCTAAGCAACTACTATTTAACGAGCAATGTTAAATATACATAGGGTATGACAGTTAATAAAATCTAAAGGCTTATATCAATATATGTATGTATCATACATGCTTTCTGACTCTAGAAAATGAATCTTGCTACCACCTATAAAAGGGGAAGGGCAACAAAAGGACATCCTTTTTAAAAAAAAACATATCTATATAGAGATGATAGGATAGCTAAAATGCATAAAATTAAACAAGAAGCAGAGGTAACAACTTCCATGTTGGCTAAACACAAGCTGAGCCCCTGGCATGACAAGACAAAGGAGGAAGATGGTCAGTTTTCCAAGAAAAACATTATTTTCCTCCTGGCTTTAATGCAGAATTGTAGACTGATTCCCCAAAGAACAAACAGGAGAAGTTTTGACAAGTTGAAGCCTACCCTAGGTTTGCATCCAAGGCTACACACCGCCTTTCAAAAAGCCTTCTACCTTTACTAGATCTTCAAGGCAATGGATTTTGTTTTGCTGGAGTTTTGTGTGTGCATATGGTGGGGAAAACATGACCATCACAACATGACAACAACAACAATAGCTGGCACACAGGAATCCCAGTTAAGCAACTGAAGTAGTTACAATCATGTAACTAAAATGTGCAAATGCCACACCTATTCTTACTTGCATGCGTGTGCTTTCTGCAAGCCATCTTAAGTAATAAGAAACATCTCTGTTATTCTAGTCATCTTCACCCTTATTTCTATTTCTAAACTAACATATTACAATCTAACTGCAAAGTCATATGAACACTTATCATTTAGTTTCTTTGCTTTTCCTAAGTTCTTCTGTTTGTTTGAAAACCCTGTTTCTGCCCAGCAGTGCAATCATCACTACTGCTAGTAAGTTCCCTCACTACAGTGCACCAGCCAGAATTTAGTTCAGGCTTTGTTGCTAAGCCATACTGAAACAGTAACTTCACAGAAGTGATAAAGTAGTATAGAAACATAAGGAGCAAAGCCATATATAAGTTCTCTACAGAAAGAAACAGGCAGTATTTATGATGCACAGAGGACAAACAGATCAAGAGATTTGTCTTGCATGACACTGCAGGCCTGTGACCTGTGCTTAAAACAGAGATCATATCCAAGTCTGAACTTATCCCATGGAAGTATGCCCCTTATCTCTTACAATCTGGCAACAGTTCAAGTCAGGTTGGACACCATCACCATAAACCAAAAGATGCTATTTTTTCAACCACATTTCCAAAATTGAATTGGGGGCAGGGGGAGCTTTTTTGAACACATTCACAGAAAATACAAAAAGAAACAACAGCTGGGGAAAGATGTAAACATTTTATTGTAAGGAACAACTAAGTCCTGCATAAAGAAAATAACAGCATTACTACGGTACTCCTAAATACGCCAAAGTAATTAAGATCTTGCATCAAAGTGCTGGTTCACAACTGCGTATCTTTCAGAGATTTGTGTAATTATTTTAAAGCAAGATTGGACTTTGAGAGTCAACATGGAAATTCTGTCGCCTTACACAGGAAAAAAGACAACCGAAGCCTACAAAAGCAGCTAGTTGGTGAGACAGAATTTTTCTTCAGTTTGATTTTTATTTTTTTTTCCCCCTATGTGGATTAACAGATGAGGTGGTTGAGTGATCTGGCCAAAGTCATTCCAGTGAGTGGCTCAGCTAGGATTAGCTTCCTTGTACTGGTAGTGGTTTTTTTAAAGCTACACCCCATTTAAGTGAAGTTAACTATTATCAAGTTCATAATTTTATACTGCATCCTAAAAGCATTTTGGTTGTAAAACTATAAAGTTGTTCATAGCGTCTCTATGACTGGGATGAACAGTTGCTATTGTACTTCTAGACAAACATTTGGTCATTGTTTAGCTTCAGGTTTGGGGTGAGAAATGTCTTTGCTGGTGGAAGAATCCTGGCATAGTCTGGCATTGCTAGAGCCAGATGTAAACAGTTCACAAGTTATCCAGGCACTGCAGCTGGCTCAGGAGCAGGCAGACGAGTTTGCCTGTTTCAGGAAACTGTGAAAGGTCTTTTCTAATTGGAGTTAGTACTATGGCTCTTTTCCGGTCATACTAGAGCCAATAAACAGAACAACTGCCTTGGTATTCTTGCTTGTAGCTAGGCCAGCTCTTTGAGAGAAGCTGAAGACTATATGAGATATTTAATACTTTATTCTTCATCTCACTGGGATTGAATAATTAAAACAATACAGTCATAGGTCACCTTCCTTAAATCCACATACAGCAATGCCTTTTGGTGCACCCACATTTAATAAATTGTTAATGAAGCAGAAGAAAGCCTTGCCTTTTCCGGGAACTCAAGCCCAAAGCACTGCTCCTGCTGTCTTGGCACACATAAACCCATCATTGTAGGAAAGCACTATTTCCTCCTCCCCCACTCTCCTTTCATCCCTAAATTAAGATCTGTAGTTAAGTCCAACCTCCCCCTCCCCCCAAAGAAAAGCTCTCTTAAAACAGAGACTGTGCGTGAAGGAAGGAAAACGGCATGTGGAGCTGTGACTCAGCTGCAAAGAGTTATCAGCAGTCAAACACTCATTTGTCCCTGAGCCGGGTCACATTCTCCTCTCCGAGACCATATTTTCGTAGATCTTGTTCTTTATGTTTTAGAGAGCCTATGTCTACTTTTCACCTGGAACTCCAGCATGTTAGTTTCTTCAGCAAAGCAATATTCAGAGGTTAACAAGAAAACTAACTGGTAAGAATCAATTTAGGGCTCCGAAGTCTGTGGTTCATTACTCACCTAAACTGCAATGTAACATACTATTGCAAAAGGCAGATGCACAAAAAGATTTCTCACAATTTACATTAAGATGGAACAGCCAAAATTAATTGCTATTCAATCTTTCTGGCAATAATTCTACTATAGTTGCTAGTGTTAATGTGGTGTTTGGGAGTTGAAAAGCTATATATTGTTTGTGTTAAGAATTTTTTTTGGATAAAAGACAAATTTCCTGATGAGGTCTCATCTTTGTATTACTTTCTGTATTACCAACAACATTTCTTAAGCAATTAAAAGAGCGAGGGCAAATCCTTTTCCCTTCCCTAAATGAAGGGAAGTCCTCCCTAAGTGAGGACTCAACTAAAAGTAACTGTATATTAGGTCTGGTTTGAACTATTTAAAGCGACCTCCCTATATCCATTTTTGGGGGTTAGCAGCTTAGTTGCAAATACAGCATACCCTTCAGTATCAAAAAAAAAGAAACTAATTCTTTAGGCACTAAGCCTAATAAATATCTTTGTTGATCTCATGTAGCTGGAAAAATCTCTTACTGGCAGAAAGGCTCAGATGATACGCTCTCATAGGCCTTCCCATTAATCACATTGATAATCAAGTACATTTCACTATTTTCTGGAATGCACTCATTTATAATTTAAGCTGCAAGACACAATAGTTTTTAATTAGATTTGATGAACTCTGTCTAAGATGGGTTACACAGAATGGCATATGTTCCATCCTGGTTTTTTTATATCCAATATACGTGGCTCCCCTGTAGCCATGCAGAAAACTGTATTGCTGTCACAGCCCCCAAGCTCCTAAACCTCGCTAAAACTATTCCAAACTTCCCCTCTTCTCACACCCTCTCCCCAAAGGAGCTGATCCTAGTTATCACAGTAATTATAGTTTCTATAAACAAGACTAGCTTGTTGCACAACAGCTGGAAATCTTTGGCTTTAAAGTCAGAAGAGAAATAAAAAATAACACAAAAAATGGTCAGTATATGTTCAAGTCGTGGGCAATTACTAAGGCAGAGGACACTCATGTTATGAAAACATAAA
>NW_009235855.1:11303-25115 GCF_000690835.1 Fulmarus glacialis
GATTTAAAAGTTACTTTCAAAGTGTGCTGTAAGTTAAGCTTTCATTAATGTAAAACTCAGAGGTTATTTCGTCCTGAGCAAACTTCAGTGGCAAGTGGCAGCACTAACCTGCAAAGGCTGAATGCAAAATATGAACGTAATTTAGGTACAAATGTCAGCTTTGGAAAAGTTAGACCCTTGCAGATCACATAGCAGAAATGGACTTGGTTTGGCAACAAAACATATTTCTTCTAGTGACATCAACTTCATCAATCACGTGCACCACCACTTGCACACAAGAATTCATAGTTAGGTAGCCTGGAAGAAAAATCCAGCCAAGAATGTGTACTCTGATTTATTTACACACAATCACTTAAGAAGTGGTTTCAGCTTCTGACAAACTATGTGGTAATGAGCTGTAGCACTGGAAAACAGGAAACACACTTGGGGAAGGAGGAAGATGCACTCCTTTTATTTTGATTTGTTTGTACACAACTCCAGTTTTCATGACAGTGTTTGTTAGTTGGGTATACCAGGACTTAGTTTTAGTTGAAAGAATAAAAGCCTAGGAAAACAATGTTACTGGTTGATTCATTGACTAAAAATATGAATTCAATTCAATATCGAAACTTCAAAGGAGCCAAAGCATGAAGTGAGACATTCTTTCTAAAGATTTTGTGCTGATTAATTTAAGTTTAGTGTCAGTGCTCCTGGACAGGCGTAGCCTGGAACTGTTAGGATGCATCTGACTTGCTCTCCTGGAACCAAAAAATCTGGGGTACAACCCAGCACCTGAGCTGACTCCCCTGTGAGAAGGTGGGGAAATGAATCCTTGCACACCTGGCACTGTTTAACCAGTAGTCAGATAATCTCCTAAGATTACCACAAGCAATTGTCTATTCTGACACAGTACTCAGCTGGTAAAAGCATTAACAATGTTTTTGAAAAAGAAAAGTTGAAACAGCTTAAAACAGATACATTGTATAACAAAAACAATCCAAAGAAATCTCTTTACCACCACACTGTAACAAGTTTGTCTTCTTTCATTCCTTCCGGAACTCCCATCTAATCCCCCTTCTTCAATTGTAAGGGTTTTTCCTTGACCTCAGACAGAACAGCAGCATTTTGTAAACCTTGGCAAGTATTTCCTTCCCAGGCCTTCATCGTTAGATCCATGACATCACTGCTATCTCTCTTACTGACAAGATACAGGAAATTTTATAACACTTACAAAAATTAGTCTGGTTGCTGCCTGTATTCCTAACTTAATTTTAAGTGTTCTATTAAAAGAATGTATTACAGAAAAAATCCTCAATTTGTATTACACTAGTGATCACAGGCAGTGCTAAGAATAAAATACCACCTGCCCAATTGACACCATATAATTTTAACAATAAATGTGACAATTTATAGGAATCCTGTCACACGCAAAGGTTGTGGATGAACATAGGGTTATACGCTGTACTACCCCACTCTTAGTCTGGTTTTCCTGGCTGTTTACAACAGTAAACATCAGTGTATCTCCTTGCATGTATGTAATGTCATTGAGAAGGGATTCCTTTCTCAAGAATCCCAATATAAACAGCCTGAATTGGTTCCCAACTGAACTGGAGAAGTTGTTCAGGTCAGTTCAGTTCTGAAATCCTAACTGCCACTGGATTAAAGATCTTTTTTAAAGAGATCACATTTAGTCTGAAATCTAGGCAAAAATTAGCAGTATAGAACTAGGTTTGTAATGGCAGTTTATAAAGGTCGATTTATTGTTTCAGTATAGTCCCTTGTGATTAGTGAGGCCCTTTAGACATTGGTAACAATGGTACAAAGGGAGACTTCAAAAAAGATCAGGAATTGTCTTCATATTACTTTGTGTTGAAATCCATCCCACGTCCTACAAATGGGCACGATCCTTCTGGAGGTTTTCTGCATTTGTCATTTATTTATAGCACTATCACACTTAGCCTTCTTTATTTATGGCTTGTTCCAAGTACAGTGGTAGAAACAGAATCTGATGAGGCTCTAGAAAGCCTCACTGCAACTTTACTAGGTCAAAACAGGTACAAAGCAAGAGCTAATCAGACTCCTTGCACAGCAAGAAAAAAAAATTAAAGAAAAATATCAGCTTTAGCATAAGTCCTTCAAACAGTCTCTTCTTCCCAAATATTTTAAGAATTAGTGTTACAGTATGCAAGACAGACTGAGTTTATTTAACCTGATTCTCTGCAGAATCGCAAAACGCTGTCTTCCCCTTTCCCATCCCAAACCCTCAAAGCCTACTCATCTTAAAACAGCATTTCATCTACTACTTGTGACACCTAGAATGAGTAAACAGATAACTATTGAAAGCTATTTCTGAAACAGGTTAGGTAGGTAGTTTATCTTACACTGTCACTTGTCCTTGCTCTTTTGTGTGGATTTTCTAAACAGTACAATTGAAAAGATTATATAAAAATAAAAACTCATTTTAAAAAGCACCAGAATGTCAGATTGGCTTATGTAGTGTCTGAACCTTTAAGAATTAACAAACCCTGTTAACTAGGAGACAGTAGACAATGTTGACAGCAGTCGTCTTTGGGGCAGAAGGTTCCCCCCAAAGCTGTTAGTTTAACCATAACACTGTGAGTGGTGCAAGGAAGTGCTTTATACTTAAGATTACACGTGAAAACCAATCTTGCTTGGGCAATCTTATTTAAGTAGTTATCCTTTTGAAATACATCAATCCAATTAAGATATTACCCAAGCAATACCATACAACATGATGATGGGGACACTTACATCACAGAATCATAGAATCGTTTAGGTTGGAAAAGACCTTGAAGGTCATCGAGCCCAACAATTAACCTAGCACTGCCAAGTCCACAACGAAACCATGTCCCTGAAGCACCACGTCTACACGTCTTTTAAATACCTTCAGGGATGGTGACTCAACCACTTCCCTGGGCAGCCTGTTCCAAGGCCTGACCACTCTTTCAGTAAAGAAATTTTTCCTAATGTCCAGTCTAAACCTCCCTTGGTGCAACTTGAGGCCATTTCCTCTCGTCCTATCGCTGGTTACTTGGGAGAAGAGACCAACCCCCAACTCGCTACAACCTCCTTTCAGGTAGTTGTAGAGCGCGATGAGGTCTCCCCTGAGCCTCCTCTTCTCCAGGCTAAACAGCCCCAGTTCCCTCAGCCGCTCTTCATAAGACTTGTTCTCCAGACCCTTCACCAGCTCTGTTGCCCTTCTCTGGACACGCTCCAGCACCTCAATGTCCCTCCTGTAGTGAGGGGCCCAAAACTGAACACAGGATTCGAGGTGCGGCCTCACCAGGGCCGAGTACAGGGGCATGATCACCTCCCTACTCCTGCTGGCCACACTATTTCTGATACAGGCCAGGATGCCATTGGCCTTCTTGGCCACCTGGGCACACTGCCGGCTCATGTTCAGCCGGCTGTTGACCAACACCCCCAGGTCCTTTTCTTCTGGGCAGCTTTCCAGCCACTCTGCCCCAAGCCTGTAACGTTGTGTGGGGTTGTTGTGACTCATTCAAAAATTTATATTAATTAAATTCTCTTTTCTACAAACAAGTAGAGTCAATAGTACCCTTTGGTATAGAATTGTAAAAAGTCAAAAGACAATGAGCTACGCATTTAGGAAATCTAATTCCACTCCTAGCAAGGCCAGATGCCTGTTTGTAACACTAGGTAGGTCTAATTCAGCCTCCACACAAACAGAACTGAAATACTATATAAATCAAGGTAAACTTGAAGACTTGGAGGTCTATAGGTTGGAAGTGCTACAAAAAGAACCAAATTTATTTCTTCAGACACAAGATTAAACATGCTCAGTTATTACAGCTGGTTGACTTCTTTTACATAAAGGTTTAGTGAAAACCCTGTTTTATCCCTTTCATGCGAATGTTTCCTTTGAAGGTTTACTTGCAGAGAGAAAGGGCAGAGCAGTTGGTCTGTTTCAAACCATCTTCCCCTGCTTTTACATGCATCAGTATTAAATTGTTTTATAAGGTCTTGAGTATTTCTTTCTTTAAATTTAGCCAATAGCCTTTTCTGTATGTAAGTTGGCTAGAACTTACTGTAGGTGAAACCAAGCAATAGAGAACTACAAAGAAATCAGGAGTTTTGTTTAACACAGAACAAGTATTTCCTTTAAGATCTACCTTCTTTAAATTTTATACAAGAGATTCTACTCGTGCATTTTTATTTTTCTAGTAAACTATGAAGATTATTATGCAAGTTATATGTACATGCTACTTACCTAACATTTCTTTCTTTAATTTTTCATTCCGCTCTTCAATTTGTCTAGGTAATCGCTGTGGAGAGAGATAAAAATTGGAATCAGACCCATGCTTTCAATAATAACGTAGGTTATGGAATTTTAATACACATACCGAGGATACACTGCTTATGGCTTAAAAGGAATCCTTATGACAAACCACACTTTCATCTTATTTTGGAAACCTGTAATTCATTCTATGACATCAGTTCACATAAACAGTAAGTCCTAACTTGTAAGTGCAGGTTTCATACAGGCATACATTTTTACCGCTGAAAAACAGATCTGATCTGTTTGCTCGGGATTTTAACTGAAAAGCTTATGGAATTTAAGACACTTACAATTAAAGTATATTTTAGCACTATATCCTCTGCTGCATGCATTAAATTTGGTAAGAGGCTAGAGGAACTAAGCAAGCACATGACTTCTGAACATAAACACAGGTGTAATGAGGAAAACATCCATGAAGTCAGCTCTCAGTGGCATCACACTTCAGGGAAATCTGCACTGTGAAAACACTAATGTTTTCTAAATACATATATTTTATCATTCATAAATGATAAATGAATGAACTGTTTATGAACTTCAGGACATAGTTTAACAAGCAACATCTTATTATGCAATATATGGCATAGTTCTAAGGAGGACAGAGCATTACAAATGAGGGCCTCGATTTGACAATTGATCTTGGGGAGGGAACTCCAACAGTTCATCCTGAGCAAGTAACAGTTCACTAATGTGCTTTTTCCCTCCTCAGAAATGGCACCAGTGTTAAAATCTGTTGCACCATCACAAACAAACTTATCACATGTTTCTAATGAGCATTATGTAACTGCATGGTCTACGCATTCTTAATGATTTGAGATTCCCATTTATGCCTAGAACAGCTGTGACTCATCTTCCATCCAGTACTGGCGTTTTGCTGTATCACTGTAATAATAATTTTTAATTAGAATTTTATATTCACTACAACTAAATTTACCATTGTATCATTTAAATTTTGCATTTTCTGTACATCAGTTAAACACAGTATTAAAATATATTACGAATTACAGTCACTTTTTATACATCTTTTTCATATTTTTCAGAAGTACTATTTCAGGCTTTTATACTATTCTTATGACTGTATAATTCTGGCAGTTCTGCATGCAATTATATGCATAACTATGCTGTCTCTTCTTGTGGAGGTCATAGCAAATAAGACAGATCTGCTGTAATGGTGCTATCAGTAAATTAATTACAGTTGCAGACTATGGTAACAGGTGTGGAATTCACTCCTGATACACTTTCCTTGTGGTAATTGGCTTCTCAACACAGTTAAAGAATTCATTTCCTAATCTTGTTCTTCCTGTCATTTACAGCGCCAATCGTCATGGATAGATTTGTCATCCTGATATCATTGCTACAGTGAAATAAGACATTCATCTCAAGAAAAAGCCCATTGACAAGGCTGCCTGACTACTCCTCTCCTCTTCAATGCAGGATACACTGGTGAACACAGGCAAATACAATTCATTTTCTATAGTGATGGGAAAGAGAGGTGGTATATCCCAGAAAAAAACCCAGAAAAACAAGTACTAAGGAATACAGTGCAGATATATATGGATAGCTAAGATTGAAACCAGCCCAGGCCCAGCATCACCACCAGTGAGCCAGATCTAATTAGCCCAGCCAGACCTCATCTGACTCCTGCTGACCCAGAGGGGCTTATTAAGTTGGGTGGAGATCTGGACCTAAGCTGCCTGCATGAACACATGTGTGGATATCCCCAGGCTCTAAATTCAGTTTGCATTGTGGTGTGAGATTTGCTGAATCTTGGATGAGTTTGGCATATATGCCAATATGAGAGTGTGTGTGTCTCACATTTGGACATCAGGCTTTAGCAGGAAACAAAGACAAATCCTTGATCTGAAATACATACTCCATGTTTTGTCTGTCTGAATACTACTATTCCAAAGACTCAGCATTTCTCACTCCAGAAATGTATTTGCAAGGTTAGTTATCTATAGAAAGGTATCTGTAAGGACAGCTATTTATTTGGTGTCTCTGATACTTATGTCATTTTGGTAAATAAGTATATCTGGCCTGCCAATCCCTCAAAAACTATGTTGAAGCTAAAATTTACACAACACTGTTACACACCTGCTAAAAACAAAACCTAAAGATTGATACCATATAATTAAACACTTTCTGGGAAAGCATCAATTACAAAAACATTGTAATTTCAAATTGTTTAATTTGGCATTGAAGATGTCAAAAGTAACTAAAGTGTGCGACACTAGGATTTAAATCAAAACACTAGCACTTACACCTGAAATACAAACAGTACTGAAATTTTAGAGCAGCTACCAAATCAGGAATCAAAGCAAAGAACTACTGTGTATTTAATATTTTTAAACTGTCATTTAACAAGATCATGACATTCCCTAAAGCAGCATGTGAAATATTTTCTATGTACAGGAAGAAGAAAGATTTGCTCTAACAGTGAATGAAGCTAATTGGCAGATTCTCTCATTTTCATTACCAGTGAGGGGGAAAAAATGCGACATTTCTGCAAAGAGCAATGCATTTTACCTTACAATAAAGCAAAGCTTCTTGGTCTCCTACATATTAGATGTGTTAACCACATATGTGGAGTCAACATTACTGCTGGAATTGGTTTTTTATTATGAAATTTAGAGATTTATTTGAATATTTTAAAAAGTGTAAAACTAGCTGTCAGTATTTCCTTAACAATTTTTCAAGAAGGGAGTTTTAAGCTTCAGTCTCAAAACATTGCTTCTACCCTGAAACTTGACAAAGAACAGGATGAACTCAGGGCAGAATGTCCTAAATCCCACTGCTCTATAAATTGAGGGCATTTTGTACAAAGTGTTCTGCACCACATGTGAGCCTAAAGCCTCTGCCTAGTAAAATGAGGTCAAGGAGCAGAAGGTATACAAAACAGTCAACTCTGTACTTCCCAGCTACAAAAATTAAGAATAAGTTACTGATAGTTCTAAAACATTCCTGAAAGATGTCCAGGAGGAACATCAGCACTGTTTATGATTCTCTTCTAGCCCAAATCTCCACTGGTTACTGAGCAAGGGCTCTTTTGTGAGATTATTAGAGGCATACTTACTGAAAGAAAATTGTGGTTTTGCAAAAGGTATAAAGGACAGTATCTATACTTTCAGGGGGTACCAGTGAGCCAAAATATATGTATTTTAAAACTCCTTACATTTTGTACCAACTACTGACAGTGTTCCCAAATCTTAATCTGTGGAGTCCTGACTGGTGTTCATAACAATCTGTCTAATCTTCATAGTTGTTCTTTGTATGATGAGCTGCTAAAACACACTCCTTATACACTAATACTATTTTACCAAGTAACTGGCTAGATTACACTAGGCCTCACTCTGGAGCTAGTCTAATGCTAAAAGACTACAAGCTACAGAAACTAAACCCCGTTTCCTTTAGAAATGTCAGCAGACTCCTTGGCTGAATTCCTGGGTCAAATAAGCCATAGTCTCAGCTAGGAGACTATAAACAAGGCCAACACAAATACTCTTTTCTAGACTGTGATGGACCCATCATATTCACTACCCGTGCAGTAATGATGTTTGACAAGCTTGTCATTTATTAAGCCATTGCCAAGAGCTAGGTGATAAAGTGCTCTCCTGCTCTCAACCAGATGCATGCAACAAGCATCAGGGGGTTGTTTCACAGTACAGTAAACTGGCCTTGTCAGTGGGTGCTGCCAAAAGGGATGGCCCCAATTCCTGCACTGCCTTGACCACGTCTTCTCTCCTTCTCACTAGCATTTGCAGTAGGACTTGTCTGACTGCAAAAAGCCAAGGCAATATAAAAGTATTTACTTTGGGGCTTTTTGGTTGCTGGCTTTTTTTGCTCGCTTGTTGCTGTTTTTCCCTTTAGCAGAGTCAGTTGTCTGCCAGACTCATATATAGAACCAGCCACCCCCTAGGGTCAGACATGAGCTAGTACCAGCCTAGCACAACTGGACAGCTTTGCAAGCAGCAGGCAGTTAGTAGATCAGTTTCGCTGTTTTGTGAAACCATACCCTTACAGGAGTTACACAGTTAAGCAGAATATTTTTCTGCCATCAGTGCAACTGATCCAATCCCAAAGGAAGTAATTTCAGGCAAGGCTTCTTGTCTAATATGCTATAAAAGCAGTTTCTAATCTGTCACTTACAACACCATAGTATGGGGAAGGGGGGAGGGGGAAATCACTACTAATGATTTATTTTCCCAAATGGAGAGTTAAAACAGTTAAACCTAAGCCTTTCAAGAATATTTCTGCAGTGCCATATTCAAAGTGGTTTTAGAGATAATTTTGTGGGTGAAGCAAATGATTTTTTTTTTTTCTTTATGGGGCAGAATATGTTCAGGTTCACTGATGTGAAGCTGAACTAAAATAATGATGCCCTTTGAAAATTTAACCAGCTATAAAGAATGTCAAGTATTGGCATATGGATTTGGGTGCCCAACTAAGAATTACGTTTTAAAACTGCATCCATTTACCTTAAAATGGAAGTAAAGAATAGTTTGGCTGTTGTTTTCCCTGCAGAAGATGATCAGCTCTTTCCAGGCTCTCTGGTGCTTGCAAACCATTCACCTACCATGACATGAAGCTCCCACTTTGATAAAAAGTGACCACCACTATACTTTTTATAGTGGCTACCTTTCATTAGCCCATGTTCCTTCAAAACTACAGGCTGCCTGGCCACATCTCTACCGCATTTGTCCTTTCAACACAGTCTTCATAACCTCTTTTCAAAAATAAGAGCAGCAAGCAGCCTGTAAGAGGAGCTTTCTGCACAAAATAAATTTCCCTTCCTGCTACCCTTGTGAAAAGACCCTCTGAACTTGTCAAATCCACAGCTATTTTCCACACTGAGCATTAACATAGTAAATATCACTAGAAAAATCACTTCCTGCTGGTATTTTACGCAAAGAGTTACTTAAAACCTCACATCAGCAGGCTGTGGCAGTGACTTTAAATCCCCATTGTGTAGGGATTATTTATGTGTTAGTCAGGAAGTGCTAGGGGTTTACGTTTTTTCACCCAAGCTGACACATCCTAAAGGCCAAGGAAACTTTTAAAGCATTTCCTTACACTTACGGACATATGGCAAAGATTCTGCAAGAAATGTTTAATCCTGAAGTATTTGTAATTTGATTGAAAGTGGACGCTGGAACCGAGTACTAAGTTGCAGATTTTTTTTTTTTTTTTTTTTGTTTAGGACAAAGAAAGTAACTGAATCAGGACAGGGTGCTGTTTGCAACAGGTGCCTTTTTCTTCAAGTGAAAAGCTAAATTTTTGAAGATTAATAGGAGACTTCAGTCACTATTAGTAAAATAACTCAAAGTGGCCAATATGCACACAAGGCATAGCAAAGAACAAGAACAGAAAACAGCTAAATCAAGAAACAAAAACATCAACATTTTAAAGTAGACACAAACATAGGTACAGACGGATAGAATCCTGTCTCTTTGCCACTCTCAAAGTTATATAATCAAGTCATCAAAAAAAGTAATTATTTTATAATTATGCCATAAAGGCATTCGACTGCAAATTTACCAATCAGAAAAATAATTCTACTGAAAGAAAACCAGACTCCCACTAATTAAACAGCTAGCAAGAACTGTATTATAGGATGCTTGTATTATGATCTCCAAATTGCAGATCCGTATTGAAATGATGGCTACTAAAATGCAGCAGTGGTTCAGGCAACCTTTTCTTGCACATGCATAAATACAATTCACAACCTCAATCAGAAAACTAGAATGAAGTGTGTGCGCACGCGCGCGCGCTATTCAACAGCTAAACATGTAATTACGTGCTTACAGCTCAGAACACATTTACTTTCACTCATTTTACAAAGGTAAAAAGAGGACTATGCTTTACGGACCTCAGACTTGTCATGGAAGTTGTGGCAGTTCATGTAATCTTTCTTACGTAAAATCAGATGAGAAAACCACTACACTTTCAGACTCAAAAAAAAAAGTTATAACCACCGCATATGAAGCTGCTTGCATAAACAGCATTAAATATTTAGAATAGGAAAGAAAAGACCTTAGTTTAAAGTTAGGCCAAAGTATACTAAAAAGGCTTACCATGCAAGCTTCTCTGGCTTGATGAACTGATGGGTCTTTTTCTAGGACTGCCTTATAATCTTCCAGAGCTTCATCTAGTTTTTCTGTTTTTTCATACAGTTCTGCTCTCCTCAGCAAAGCTCTAATATAGTTAGGATCTAATTCCACTGCTAGAAAACAAAAACAAAGCACAGTATTTTACTTGAAACATTTCTACACCCCTCCAATGAATTCTTAAGTGTGTATTAAATTCTTAATAGTTATCTTTATAATGTAGCTTAGAATCAAGCTGAGTCACAGTTTAAAAGCTAAGTCATAATTCAGAAAGGCATACATCTGCCTATGAAAATCTAATGCAAATGATCATATTTCATTTAATGACTAAAATCTATCACAGATAGAAGTGATTTATAATGCACTAACATTTAATTTTGCAATACTATGTATGTAGAGATTCTAAGTGATGCTTAGAAGGACCTGTAAGATTTTTTTCAGCTTTTGTATATTTAATAAGTGTATATTATTAGATTACAGCTAAAGTTAAATATACCTAAAGATACACATAGCAGGGAAAATAAGCATTTCCCTGCTTATCTCAGTTCAAGTTGAGACAAACTCCAGGAGAACTACTGGTGGTGTTCTGAATTTAATATCAAACAGTCAAAATTGGGTTGGGAATCCACAAGCGGTTATATTAGCTCTACAAGTTAGCAGAGAGGCATACTGACTGAATTTAAGCTTTTCCTCTCCTTATTCCCTTGGTAGCCACGACCGTGTTTACAGATGCAGTTAAGACTGAATGCTAAACTTAGCAGTAACCTGCAAATGGTAATTTCTCAAGAATTTCTTCATCCATTTTTCATCATAGAAAGAGGGAGTATGAAAGACTGCCCATTCTATAATTACTAACCCATTAAAATGCTTCTCAGGACAATTAAATCTAGGATCATCTAGTTAAATATTCTAGCTTATTTCTTCTGGAAGGACAAAGACAATGCTACAGTCAGCAAGTTGCAGGTTAGTGTGAATTGCTCTGCTGTGCTCTAACTGTTGCACTGCAGTTTGTAAGCCAGTCCCTGGGGAATGTCAAGCAATGGTAGGTTTAAGTCTCACTGCTGCAAAGCAGACCGATTCCCTTTCAGCCACTACAAAATTAGCAGAAATGTTTTTCAAAATGCATCACCAAAACAAGGCAAACCCCCACAGTGACAGAGGCCAGCTAGAATTTGTTACCTTCAAGAATACTTTTAGCATGTACAAATTCGTATTTACTGTACAAGCAGTACTGGCACACAGCCATTGGATTAGTTTTCTGATTGGCAATTTGGACTTTTTTCCCCAGCTATCATGGGGAGTTTAACAAATATTTGAGCATGGGTGAGTGGGTGGAAGCAATAAAGCAATGCACAGCTGAAATGATTTCACCAGAAGTTGCAGAGAGAAAAATATGCAGGACAAGAACGGGAGAGCATAAGCTCTTGTGACAAAGCAAAAGCCTTGCATAAAAGGGACTTGATAATGCTTTTAACTCTATAAGGCCTCACAGTTCTTTGGAATCTGGGATTAAACCAAGATTTGGGGGGGAGGGGGGAATGGCAGGTGGAAGTCGGTTTAAAATAGTAGGTGTAAGGAAACAGCACAGACTTTCCTGTTAAAAAAGTACAAATAGCAGCCTTATTGGCACAAGAGAATAGAAAGTAAATTATTACAGACAGGAAAAGTTTGATAGACATTTTACAAAATAAATAATATAAATAATTCTAGATTCTTCCACCACAGTTTTTCTATAAATTCCTTAAAGACCCTTATGCCCAAAATTACAGCTCTGCAGTAAGGCACCAACGGGCATAATTTTTGTATGAAAGATCTGGCACAAGAGCAGCACACAGGAAAAAAGAAAGTCATACCTTTGCTGCAGTCACTTAGGGCAGCTTCCACCTTGTCCTAGAACACAAAATAGTTTTGTTGTATTTAAGTCATATTTCTTGGGAACAGACTATTTACAATTGCAAGCAAAAAGATTTGTCTGGCATTCCAAGGAACTGGGATGTTCATGTAATTAAGGCTTTTCATACCGTTGTTTCTGATGTAAAGCTCTTTACCAGTGATTAGCTTCCTCTCTGTGAAGGCTGCCAGTGTTCAAATTGCACGGCTGCCCCACTAATCGGTCTGCACTGAACAGCCAGCAGCAAGCTACAGTCAAAAGGCTGAGTCACATCTGTAGGCCTTGGCTTAACCGAGCTACAGCTCGTCCACCTTTGTCAAATAATTACAGAGTTGGAACAGACAGTTCCCAATACTCCCAGATAAATTCTTGTCTGTACGAGCTAAGACATTTGGAAAGCAGATACTGCCTTTAGCACTAATACAGCTTTCTCTACAAGGGACGATGCATGAGAGTTACAGAAGTGGTAGGGACAAGATTTTAGTGCACCCAGACAACCATAGGTAGAAGATGAGAGCCAGGCAATCTGCTTATAATGAAACAAGAAAAAAAAACAGAAAAGCTGAGACAGACATCCTATTTTCATTCAAACTAAAAGGGCTTAAAAAAAAAAAAAAAATCAGGCTATTCTGTGCTTGTATTGTTGATCTAAGTAGCAGTAATCTTTCTACACCCAAAACAGAAGCTGTCTCACAGAAGAATGCCTCACAAGCTTTTATTGTAGTGCAAAGCAAATGGATGCAGCAGGTATGGAAGAACAAACTTAATAGGGAAATTATTAATAATACGAATCTATTTTCAGAGTAATGTATTGGTCTGTCAGGTTCCGCTGATCTATATTAGTGAGATACACTAGTTTGTGCACAGTTCTTCTATCATCCTGGGCTCCTTTGGGGACTATTGGATTAGTTTCCCAGTGATATGAATAGTTAACATCTGTATTATGAGGAAGTTTTTCAGTTTACAGCTTTCATATTTGAAAGGTTCCAGCATCTGTTATTACAGATTTTATTCAATTTTTTCCTTGTCTGATCAAACAATTCAGTATCCCAACAGCGAATTAGATCATTCCAGCTGAACAAGAATTTATTTATTTATGCCTAAATATGGCTGCAAGGTACATTTCTAAACAGAGCTGCATCTGTCTCAATACTGGAGGAAAACTGCAAGAAAGTTCCCTTTGCAGGAAGGTAAACTGATGATAGGAGTTACTGTGCTCTTTTTCTATAATAATTTAATCTTAAAAACAAAGGCAAAATAGGGAGTAATTTTCCCTGAATTCTTAGTAACTCCTCTTTCTAAAGAAGTGAAAGTTTCTGTTCAGACAGATTGTGTTCTATGCCTTCCATGCTACCTAACTGCATTGCTCATTCTGCTAACATCTGCGCACCTGTCCGTGGTCAAGGAATAGAAAACATTTGAAGAAAGCTGTAGCCATTCTGTCCAGACCATGCCCTACTATACAGGTCTGTCCTACTACATATAGCAACTGTGGACATGGGAAGAGCTACAGATGTCAT
>NW_009235856.1:0-46672 GCF_000690835.1 Fulmarus glacialis
GGGGGGGCAGGGCAGGGGTGGTGGTTGGTTTTTTATAATTTAAAAAGCCTTAGCAATTGAGAAGGAAATCAGGTTTCTCTTTCTGAGTTTGCCCACTGAGGGTTCTGGTTATGGAACCATTTTGCTATTTAAGATGTAGATCGTTAAAGAACAAAGGCAAAATCATCTGTTCCAGCTTCCATGATAGCAATGGAGGTTATTCTGTATCTCTTTTTTTTTTTCATAATCTTCAGCATTTTTTTTTCATTGACTGTGCAAACTTTCGTAATCTTCAATTAAAGTATTTTAATTTTTAAGCAAAATCCCTTTAGGAGAAGAATTTTAATAAGCTTGTTCTCTTCTTCATTCCCAGCCCCTCACTGCATAGGTATTTGCTATAGCCATATGTTTCTGATACTGTACATTTCAATAGTTTCCTGGATTATGCACTGCATTTTTTCCATTTATGAAAACCTTTCTAGTTCTGAAATACAGTTACCAGGAAAATGTTCATTTCATTGCATAGAAGGAAAAACCATCTTGAGTTAGCTGAGGCTGGGGGATAGATGCAGAAGGAAACTAACAGTATCTGTCATTTTGATTTACTGCAGAAGTCAACAGTTCTCTGACAGGAATCAAATGTGACTTGGTAATGTATAGTAAATGGAGACTGTGACGATTGATTTCACAGTGAAGATAAATTCTCATGAAATGAACGTAATTGTATGTTTATGAAAAGGCTGCATTGTGAAATAAGTAAATTCTTTTCCTGTTACTTTCTAATTAAAACTAAAAAAAAAGGGGGGAAAAAAAAAGGAGAACTCTTGGTGTGAAATAGATACATTATTGCTTAAAGAATGGGGGGGTGAGTTTTGTTTTTCAGCAAACTAAGAAATTTATTTAACGTTTTTGAGTGGGCCCATTTACTTAATTTATAGACACCATGGAAGACCTTTGGAGATAGACTCCTCTAGTTCACTTACCTTAGCAGAACTAGATACTAAAACAAAGTATATTAGAGTGAGTGCTCTTTGACTTCTGGATCACTTTTGGCTGTGAGTCTGCCTTTAAGCAATTGAGGTTGAGCTGTAGGGTCAAGCAGTACATGTCTAAACCTAGAGCTGTCAAGAAAGTGAGTGCTATTTTGTGTTGACCATCCTTTTCTCCTCCACAGTAAACTGCTGCCAAGTCTTTTAGACTGGAAGAGAGATCAAATATATTAAAAGTATTTGAAAATAATTATACTGTGGGAACAAAACTAGTGTTTGCAGTACTGCTGTAGAAAATAATGTGAAGCCGCTGATTGACTTTCTTAGAGCTAAGAGTGGAGGGGAGAGGATTCTGTCGGCATCTGTGCTTACATACAGTAGATCAACCTGCGATGTCCTCATTGATGAATGTGTAAGACTCTTGTGCAGAGTTCAAGAACAAACAAAACAAATTCTGCCCATCCCAGAAAGTTTACTTTCCTTCTAGGATTTCATTCCAAAGACTTTGCCTATTCCCCACATATTTCCTGTAAAAATTATTTGCTAATTGGTGCTTTTTCTTTTAGCTGAATACTGTCATCTGGGACAAGAACTGTAGTCTTAAATGTGCCTCCCTTTAGGATCTATGCAACGGTCCCATGTCTCCCTAATTAAGAAGGGCAAGGAGTCATTATTTCTCATGATCTTGCCCAGTTGACTATAGGATCCACATGGCACTATTTTACTAGATTCTGTGTCATTCTAAAGTAGTCCTTTGCCTTTGCAGTTGCACTTTTTTCCTGATTTATTGGTCAATAAATTGTATTACTGTATTACAACTCTGTCTAAATACCACTTCTCTTTTAAGTAAAGGAGGAATGATGAGTAAAAACTCTCTTCTTATGCTACAAGCAGAGAAAAAGCTTCCTTTCCACCTCTTCTCTAAGTCTGGAGAGATGAATTCTTTCTCTTTCGTGGGAGAAGAGATTCTACTAGGTAAAGATTTTTGATGTTATAAAATGGTAGTAGGCTGGAGTGTTTGTTGAGTTGGTGAATTTTCAGGCCTTTCCTACCAATACTGAGAGTAGTAACTGTACAATGAGGAAGAGTTACCTGGTGGAGAGTCCCTTATCAGTAGTCTTTCTCATGCAGGAAGCTCTGTTTCTCTTCAGACTCATTCCTTTCCTTGGAGCCAAAGAAGCAGAACCAGTGTGTGAAATTCTTCTTTCCTTGCAGAGGAAGGTCCTACCAAGTCTCTCTGTCTTGTACTTTCCTGCCCAAGCAGGATCCAGATGAAACCGAATAACGGTTTTGCTTTCCTTACCTCTATGGTTCTGTATGATAGGGGGATATGAGGAGCATATTCAAAGCACAGAACTGTTCCTGTTTGCCTTCACAAGAATAGGTTCCTGAGAGCTAAATGCTCCTCAGTAATCATGAAGCAGTGTGACAGAACCTACCATCCCTGCATGAAAGCTGACTGTCTGGGGCAAGCTCATTGTAGAAACAGATCCTTAATCTGAGAAACAGATGAATGTCAAGAGGAGAGCAATCAAAAGGAAGTTTTGAGGGCAAACAATAGGACTGGAAATAGAACTGCCAGGTGATAGATTTTAGCTACCGGCTCCTGCGTATAGTCTGACTGTCAGGAATCATATTGCACAAGAAATTGTGTTGTCTGGCAAGACCCAGGAAAGTCCACTATGTCTAATCAGTGAAAGGTATGACAGTTTTTATTTTGGGTACATGTTGTTGGCTGAGTGTTGCTCTAGAAGGGGATGGAGCACAAGTCTTCTCTGGGACTCCAAATGCACTAAGCTTTAAGTACTGAATTTCTTATGGATAGCAACTGGTTAACTGCTATCCATATATAAGGGAAATTGGGCAAGAGCCAAAATAAAGGGAACTAGTGAAAGGAGACCAGGTCAGAGGAGGTGTTGGATGGAAGCCAGGCTAAAGGAGAAAGCCTAAGATGAGATGTATGTTTAGTTACTGTTTTTGAATTACTCAGCTAAGCCCCAGGAAGAGCTGGACTGTAAGCTATTTAGAGCCCTCTCTTAGAAATGGAAGAATGAGAATCTATTTAATTAAAAAACCCCACAAATTTAATCCACAAAAAAGCTGCTAACATTTGTAAACAAACTTCTAAGATGCTGGTAAGTATAATATTTAAGAATAGGAAAAATATACAAACACAAGGAATAACTAGCCTTTATCCCCCAAGTCCGTTCCATTAAAAAAAGAAAAAAAGGCTGTTTTTTTTCCTGGAATATCTCCTTTTTGTCATTATTGACAAGAATTCTTTGTATGATAATAAAACATAGTATAGTGGCTAGGTGGTGCAGGTATTGAGGTTTAAAACTGGTATTACAAAGCAAAAAAGGGGTTCTCGGGGAAAGAAACAGCAATGCCAAATCCATTCCTTGAAGCACAGTGTAACTATCATATTTAAGAAAATTCCCTAAGTGATTGTGTGGGATCTGAAACGTTACTGACACCTACCAGAGACACGGGTGTTGTAAGCATGGGCCATGGTAAGCTGGTAAGCTTGACTCAGCCCGCAGGCCACCTTCACCTTGCTTGCTCACTGTGACCCAGCAAGGTCTGGATCCCATTGCCCCATCCAGAGAAGCACAGGACTGGAGCAGAAGACGTGCTCCCTCCGTGCATGATGGGGCTCTGACAGCTGTGAGTAGCTTTTGCATCCGTGTGGCTCCAAGGCAGGTTCCAAAACAGGCTTCCATCCCTCACCATGAAAAGGATCAAACCTTCTTCAACAGGGAGTTATGGAATATTTTAGTGCGTTACTGTTACTACTGCTGATTTTGGCCTATGTGATGTTAGTTTTGGCTGCATTTCTGTTCTGGATTACATATAGAACTTTAGATACTTCATTGTCCAGGCTTGGCTACGTACTGATCAGCACATCTTCGGTTCATTTTCACCTTAAAATTGTGTGTTTGTGTGTATGTATTTGTGCATGTGAACTTGAAAAGATCCCTATATTTCTGGGAGACCACTACCATGAGTTAGGTGGTAAAATCCTTAAGTGCTGTTATTTCATGACATTGTCTCAGAGATTGTCTCTTTGGTTTTTCTGGATACTGAGAAAAAAATCTTCAGAGCCATGTGTAATTAATTTTAATTAGCATTCACATTGGACTGATCTGAAATGGCACGCCTTGATGAAAAATGTTAGTCATTGCTGTTAACTCAGAGCAGATGGTCATTTTTGTTTCTTTAAAATATATTATTTGCGGAGCTTCTAGTAGAGCTTTCTTATATGAAAAATAGTGCATATATTCAAACCTGCCGTTGTGGAATTACAGGTGTCTAAAATGGTAGACTAAGACTAAGGTTGAATATGCAGCATGTATATAGTGGAGTTGCAGGTTGAATAAGTAGAGAACATACAGTGGATTTTCATCCAAGATTATCTTTCCCAATTGTGCATGTATATTTGGAGTATCTGGATTCTGTTATTTTTCATTGTAGGTGACTATTTATGAAACCCATATTCTGTATGATTTGATTTTCAATCAAATAAGAGATATCTAAGAATTGAATCTTTTGTGTTTTTCATGGAATAAAATTGGGCCAATCTGCATTTGGTTCCAGATTTTTAATGTTCATTTAAATTCTTCTTGCATCCTAATAAAAGGACCAGAAGTTTACAAAAAACCCCAAACATTTGAGATGATAAGCATAGTTGTTTGAAATCTCTGTAAAAGAAGATATTCCTTTACCTTTCAGTCTGTGAGTAACTTCTCTCGTTTCAATGCAACTGCTTAAGTTAAATATGGTTTTGTGTTCTTTGCAGGACTAAAGTGGCTTATGGGCACAATTCTAAAAATTTCACTAATATTCTTGCTCTGTAATTGCTGTTCTGTCTCCTCCCATATTGGCAGAAATAAATGCATCTTCATTTAATCTTGGTTTGTATTGTCTTTCTATATATAAAAAAAAAAATATCACATGCACATACGTTACATCTTTGCCTGCTGAAATGTTCCAGATCCAGCTCAATCTAAAAGCTGTATATGCTTATGGTTAATATGTGGATATACATTAATATACGTGCATGCATATTAACTGGGTTTGTAATGTGTCTACAGTGGTTGCCCTTAAAATCTTTCCAAGTTTGTCGGAGATAAATATTTAACCTTATCTTAAACTAAGAAATTGCAAGAGATACTATACATCTTGAGGTCTAACAGTTGAGTTTTCTCAGATGGTGAGCAGTTTTTATGTGCAGCCGCTGTAGAGAGAAACCTACTGGTATTGCCTTCACTGTAGCAAGCAACTAGAAAGTTCTTTCTCTGTGATTTTCTGCTCTGTGTTATTCACCTGTCAGTCCTGGATTGTATAGTTCTGCTGTTTTATAGGTAATCAAACCTTCCCCGTGCAATATTGACAGCCCAGGCTTCAGGACTAGTGGGACAGAAATCTCAGTAACTTGCAGCTGGGCTCAGTCTTCAGACTTATTTGGCACTTCCATGTTTCCTCTTGTACGCTTTCAAATACCTTACTCTATTCCTGCATTTTCATGTTAGGATTCTTCTGTGATGAAAAGGGTTAAAGAAAAACCTATGGACAATATAAAGGTAATTTTTGCATTAGAAAGTTCACTTTGGGCCCTGAGATATATGGGGTAAAGGAATCCAGTATGTTGGAAACAAAGATAGTAGTAAAATGACGAAGTTGTTGGGTAAGCAAAGTTACAGCTGGATGTCTGCTGGACTTCCAAGTAGTGGGCCTGGTCTAGAAAAGATAAGTCCTGAGTGTGGAACCATTCCGGAACCAGAAATGACACTTCTAGTCCAATTGTCTGGTCATCTCCATAAGCAATCACGTTGTGGTTTTTCTGGAATGCAGTTCTTGAGGTTGGTTTATTTATTTAGAGTATAATAAAACCTGCAGATAACAAATGGTCATCTTTTGTATTTTTCACTCTGGAAAAAAAGTAGTGTTATGTTAATTTCCAGTAATGCAGCTATATTTTCATGTACTATGCAGCATATTAAATTACAGTGATGAGATTCTACAGGAGGAGCCAACATAGGTAGATGTGTTATTTGCACACAGCTTCCCTGTTTGTGTGTTCACATTTAAAAATGTTAAATATTCAAGGGAAATTTTGCACACAAATTGTACTTCTAGGCATGTTCCTGTTTTGTTTCTACGGTCCCTTAGATTTAAAGATGTCTGAATATCAAAAGATTTGTACTATTGAGAGTTCATCTTTTTTCCTTCTTGGTATCCTGTATTATATCATTCTCTTTGATGTATAACATCCCATTTAGCTGCTATAGAGATGACAATGAGAACATGACCTCACTGTGTTCCATATGGAGTGAGTAGGTGAGGATTGAGTAGTAACTGTTTCTGTGCTGATATCTTCAGCAATTTTAAAAAGTGGAAGAGAGAACAAAACAGAAAATCTGAATTGTTTTCAAGAACGTTTTTAGAGCTTTCCATGAGATGCCAGTGGATTCCTAATGAGTAAAACATGTTAATGTGTTTTTGTAAGATTCCACTAGTAACAGAAAAAGGACACACTCTTTTCAGAAGTTACTTTGGCTTTTTTTTCCTTTGAAAAGTTCCTGTGCCTGTCAGCCTTTCTGGAAGAAAGAAAGGCAAAGAAAGTCTAGTAGCAAGGAAGCTGATTTGGGAGGCAAGCATCCATTTACCTACCCTACTGTAAGCTTCCTGTAAGTTCTGGCTCAGTACGTATGTCCTTCAGTTCCTCATTTGTGCTGTGAAGCTGAAACCTGTGTTCCTTTGTGGTGGTGGTGGGGTAAGATTAGCTACACTAAAATGGCGGAGCTCTCAGATGCTACAGGGAGAGGGGCCTCAGAGAGCCAGAGACATCAGTCGCTTGGCCATAAGGTGTCCCTAGACCTAGGAAAAGTCTTGATACGGAGACAGGAATGCAGGACTGCTAGCTCCTATCTGTTCAAAGTGGTTGGCTAAAATCCCTTCTCCTACAGCTACGCCTGATGTAGCAAGTCACAAAATGCCAAAAAGTTTAATATATAACATGACAGTCCTGAAAAAATGTTTTCACAAGCTGGTGTCATGTTGTTTTGCTCTTGCAGATAAGTATTTTTGGAACTTCCCTATCGCTGTGTTTTACAGTCTTTATTTGTTCTATTATTATTTTTAGTCATCTTTTCTGAGAGTACCCTTTTACCATTTCAGCTTCCTATTTCTTCAGCATTCTAGCTGCTTAGTTAACTTAGCCAAAAAACTTATCTCAGTAAAAGTTTCTCCTAACAATAAATTAAAGCATTTTTTCCTCTATTTCATTTTGCTTCTCTTTTGATTTTTATTGAGTTCTTTGTTTTGTTCAGTAAATGTTGGAGTTCCACAATGTTGCAAATTGAATAAAATTCAAGTGTTTTGTCATCAGTTCAAGATAACGGCATCTGAGGAGGTCGTCCAGGCTATTATTTGCCTTAAGGCAGGATTAGTACATTTGGAGTCAGGAAAGAAAAAGGTTTAATTTTACATTTCTAATCAATAAAAAAATCCATAGAGCTTTCAGTCGTTCATACTGTCAGTGGCTTTGCCTAAACTATGGGATCTGACCCTTTAGTGTCTCTTTGTCCCTTTGCGGGCTGGTTTCTCTGGGAAGGAAATGCAGGTGTGCTGCCCTGAGCGGCACTGAAGCATGCTCCGGTGGCATCTCCCATCCGGGCGCTCGAAGAGTAGTGCGAGCCCAGTGCTGAGCTCGGCTGCCTGGCTGCTCAGATGTAGCCGTTGAAATTGGTGAGAATTATGTCACCGAAGCAAGGAAATTTGAGTATGTCCTTTATTCTGTGCAGTTTTGAATGCAATCTATAAGCCTGCTAAAAATACCTGATTTCCCTCTATTGAGAGGTGGGTATACTCTGGTTGCCATACTGTGATTTCATGGCTGATAATTTAATGATAGGTGTCATGGCTACTTCATGCTCCGGCATGAACGCTTACTGTTCAATTACAATTTTTCTACCTGTGTTTTATCTGTTTCCTGAGACTACCCCTAAAAAGCAAGGCTAGGAGCTGTCTGATGACATTGTTGGTGAGGGATGAGCACTTCTGTGAGTGGGAATTACATCAAGTTGGATGTATTCCAGCAGAGTGACAGCGAAGTCCCACCAGTCCCTGAATGCTAAAGGAATTTGTCTAGGCAGTGATAATAATAGCTTTATTTCCTGGTTCTATAGTGTATTCAATTTTTTTTTCCCCTCAAAATATGTGGCAGAATTTACCTCTGTAGTTGCATAATGAAACCAAAGGATCCCTTGTCATTGCTGTCTTTGAAAGTGGAGTAATCTCCACCAACGCCCCTCCCCACCCTCCTTCCCCTTCTCCATAGCTTGCTAAGGAAAGAAAACAGTCTGGTTGCGATGGAAGATTGATTCTTGTGCAACTGTTAAGATCTAGCAAAATGTGGTTTCCTAACCTTTGTCAGCTAAGCTTGTGGCCTTTCCTAAAAAGACTGTTGGCTGACAAATTTACAGCGATCTGGTCTGTATATAGAATTTGAATTCGGAAACTAATGGCTAAACCGTAAGGGGAAAATCTGTTCTGTTTATTGGAGAATTTACAAGTACCACCTTCCTACATATTATGTATTTTTCCTCCTTTCTCTTTTCTTCCATTAAGTGATTCCCTATATTTATCTAATTATATGAATTACCTGCAAGAGGTGTTATTTAAACATGTCCCAGTTTTCTTACGATGACTGCAGACATCAGAGGTTTGTTTTGTTTGTTTAAAATATCTGACTATCATTGTTTTCCTTCCCCTTTTACGGATGATGTCTAAAAGCTAACAAGGGTATATAATGCACTGAAAGGACTTAACATGGGAAAAAGTTGCATCGTTAATTATTTTGATATTTATTGGTTCCAGCAGCAATCAGTCACAAGACGTGCAGTTTTGATGGCGTGTCTTATGTGTTTGTCCTCTGCATCACAACAGCCTTTTTTTCCTAAAAGTGCTCCATTTTGGCAAAAGGTGGAAAATTGATTTTAAGTAGTTTCACGGTGCTTTTGGATGATTATTATTTCCAGAGCTGTGCTGTAGCATTCTAAGATATTTTTAAGTACTCCATGTAATTATTAAACAAGCACCTGTCCCATAAACTCTGTTGTCCAAAACAATTACCAAGTAATTTCTGATCCCAAAGGATTTTTAATTTAAAATGCTGTGTGCATGATACAGAGTAGTAAAATGCTAGTTTTACAATGTGGTGCTCTTTGTTCTAGGAATGTTTACAAGGATTACCGTTTCCTTGAGCTAGCGTGTGACTCCCAAGAGGAGGTGGATAGCTGGAAGGCATCTCTGCTACGAGCCGGTGTCTATCCTGATAAATCCTCAGTAAGTTAAACAGCTCACTAGTTTTCCAGTAGCTGCTATGTTTGAGTCAGAAAAAACAATCATATCATCTGGGAAAACACAATGTCTGCAGATATATCTCAAGAAATGATAGACTTTTCATTGTACTCATCTGTGGTAATTTTGAAATATTCATAATGAAATATTTTAAGATCAATTTGTGCTTCAAACCTCAATATTAAAAAAAAAAACAAACCACAAACCAAACCTTCCAAAATGTTACTCATTGGATCTGTGTAGTAAAAGCGTTGAGCAACTTGGGGTTTCCTGAGCTTCGTTGTTTCTATTAATGTCTTTTCAAAGCACATCTTTACCTTAAGAGTTTATTCCCTCAAGCTCTGTATTGCAGAACTGACAGAAGCATTCCAGGCAGTCATGTATATTTATTTTACTGATTCACTGCATGTTTTTTGTGTATGAAACACATGCTAAACCTTTCCAAAGGCAGTTTTACTCAGCTAATCGTCATGTGGAGCAAATTGAACAGGATACAGTAAAAAAGCCTCTATTAATTTAATAGAAAAGACAGAAAGTCGAGAAATGGAATATGCCCAATTACCATTTCATATTTTTTGGACTTCGTTATTTTGATATTTAATATCAGTGAAGGTTTGAGGAGATGTATCCAGAGAGAAGGCTGTCTAGCAAAAATACCTGTCATTTGAGCTTTTGAAAGTTTCTCTAATGCATGGTTCACCTTTCTTCAGTAAGTCTGCTGGTCTGCTAGATCCCTTCAGCGGAAGATCTGTTCTGAGAAATGATGCTTTGATTGTGATGGAATTTGTTCTTCTTCCTGCTTGTTTTCCATGGGAAGGCCAGGTCCCTCGAGTCCAGGGTCTTGTGCTGTCTTCTATCTCATCACCTTTCTCTTCCTCATGTTTCCTCATATACTTGTGATACCTCCATGGCTTCCAGTATAATTCTGTCTGCATCTCCTCCAGCTGCCATTTATGCAAACAACCCTCAGCTTCCTCTCTTCATACCAAGTTTCAAGGCTACCATCAAAAGATAAATCAGAGAATCCTTGAACTGCTGGATTTTCCAATTACTATAGGAATAAACAGTGATGATGATAATGATGATGATTTTTTAAGAATAGTTCAAATACAAATTTGGCAGACCTCCCAGGTATCTTTTACCTTTTAAAAAAAGGTTTCTTTTACCCCTTTTTTTAAAAAAAATTGGCGACTCTTCAGTATGTTGCCTGTCCCAGTAGATCAGTTCCTACCTAAGACCATCAGAAGTCATTTTACAAGGATTAGTTACAAGAGGTTACCTAATTAATTACGGGGAACAAAATACTGTTGTTTTTTTTTTTCTTGCTCAGATTTTAATAATGGTGTCAAAAAAACCTGTTGCTGCCCATGGTTTAATCTTGTATTCTGTGACATGATTATCATATTCATATATCTGTTACTTTATCTTTAAACAAGACAGACAAGTTGGATTTCTAAACTTCTCTTCTGTTTTCCTGTCTCTCCCTTCCCCCTAAAAATATTTTGTATTCAAAATATGTTTATAAAGAATTCTTGTTTTTGTTTAAAGTTGGTCTGTCAAAGGAGTCTTAGATACAAGATGAGAGACTTCCTTGAAAGACAAAAGTAGAAGGGAGTCAAAATTCAGTTCTCCTTTGAGCTGGAATTATGTTTACATTACAAAAACAGTGCATATTATTGTTCCAAACCCCTGTAGCTTGAAATTCACTCAGTAGTCTATCAAGCTGTTCAGGAAAGATGCTTGATGCTACTCTAGTCTTGCAAAGCACTTTGTTCCTACAGGACTAGAGGTCCAAATGTGGACTGCAAGTCTGCTGTTAAAGTTTTCAATTTTGCAAAGCAAAAGCTCTAAGGCCCAGGGTACCTCTAGAAGCTCCAGTGGAACTTACATAAAAATCAGCAGCGTTTCATTAAAATCCTGTGCATACTCCTCAGTTTCACACCTTCCTCTGTCAATTTAAAATAGTTTTAGAGACACCCCCCTGGTCTTTTATTCTCCTTCAAAGATTTAGAGACCGTGTTTTTATGTAAGAGAGACTGCCAGGAAATGGCAGCAACTTGCATTTACTTCAGTGCTTCCCCACAGCTTTGTGATCCCGGAGTTAAAAAAGCAAAGAGGTACCCTAGCCCCTTCACAGACTGACCTTCTTGCTCTTTTTCATGTGCGAGTCACAGCTGGTAACTTTGAGTATCCAAGGCTTTGGCACCAGAAGTAGAAAAATTGCTGCTTAGAAATGAAAAATAGCTTAATAGTGCTGTAAACCTGGAGTATTGCAGTGGTGAAGCTGGCCTGCTTTCTGTAACTGCCAGAGCAGTATGCGCAGCCTGGAATTTGAAAGCTAAGCTGTGTGCTTTCATTACAGTTCTGCTGCTCGCCTACAAGGACGCTGATGTAAAACCCAACGCAGTTGCCCCTAGCTGGGTTCCTTCTGCAGTGGCAGGAAAAGTAGGAATTTGTCACTGAATTAGAGAGATTTGTTCTGAATTCTCACCAGGGGCAAATCTCTCAACTAAGAATATTAATTTTTCTGTTGCTACTTAAAATTGTGCGATTACAGTGGTAATGGGGCTCAGTACTTACTGCCACTAATATGAAGTCTCTATTACTAATTTAATCCTGTAAGCTAAGTCCAAGGCTGTTGATTTTTAATTTTTCTTTTTGCCTAAACAAATCTCGTTAATATATTAAAAATTAAAGGCCAGATATTATCCCATTCCTCCATTTCCTCGTTTCATTTTGCCTGCCTTCCCTGGCCCTCTGCACACCAGGACTCACGTTCATATATTCACTCTCTTGTTAACTATCTTTAATCACCCCTCAGTGTTGCTCTCTGAGCCCCCGAATTCTTTTGCAGTTTGCCAAGTCACCTCCTTCCCCGAGGAGATTTGCTTTTGTCAGGACGTGGGCTTTGACAGCCACCCGGATAGCAATGAATCAGTGTTTTTATTTTTCCAACCCATATGCAAGTCAGGTTGCTTGATATAAATCACACTGTGGCCAATTCACTTTGAAACGGGATATCCATTTACCAGCTGACTTTACTGCTGGGTTTCTGGACTGATGCATCCAAAAACCTCCTTTTTTAAAAAATGACTACAACTTTGTGACTAACCTTTCCAGACTGTATTTCTCAACTGTAGGCTGGTGTTTATTTTGGCTGATTTCTCACTGTATAATATACACTGTTCATGCCAGCTCATGGCAAAACTTACAATTAAAAAAAAAATAATAGCGCAGATGTTTGTCGTAACTTGCTCTGCACACTATACCTTGCTAACACCGTCCATTCCTTTTCCCCTCTCCCCTAATGCTATCTCCTCCTTACTATTATTACTAATCTAGAAGTTCAATATTTGCTTTTTAAAAAGCATTGGATCGTGAAACTTTCCATTCATTGCCAGGTCGTAGGGAGTGGCTGTCATGCAAGGGTAAGCAGACATGTTTAGTGGGTTGCTTTGCGTACTGGAAGTTCAGTATTACCAACGCACGAAAATCCCCCTGGCTTCTGTCCCATCCCTAGATCATTTCAGGCCTCATTTTCTTCTCCCTTGTGTTAGCGTCCACCGATTTCCCAGGAGCTGCTCCTGATTTACACTGAAGGAAGCAAAAGTGGAATAAGAATGTTTGTGTAGAGAGGAAATTTTGAAAAACAGTGTGAATTTACAACTTCGCCAAACATTTTAAATCCTTTGTGAATGTCCTGTGCTCCCCTGGAAGCTACCTAACTAAAGGATTTAGTGAATGTTCTTTGAGTCACTTCCTCATTTGGTTTGAGCTGTTTCCAGAACTGTACGAGTTAGGCTGAATGCATGTAAAATGAATGTATCTAATATTTCTTTTTTTTCCCCCTCTTTCCTCCTTGCTGCATCCTGCAAAGGGGAACAACAGAGTAAGTTGTTTGTCCTTTTACAAAATCCTTTCGTATCCTGTCTCAAGGGTTTTGTCAGGAAAATCGGTTTCTCTTTTGGTTCACACAACTATTGCCTGCATACTCTTAACAGCAAACTCCTACTAAAAATGTGGGTCCAAAAGTGTCTTCTAGAGAACTATTAATGGCTCTTCGTTTTAATTTTGAGGAAGGAGATGTGTTAAGTGTTGCTGAGTGTTGTTTTTTAAGGCAGTTCAGTAAGAATGATACTATAAAACAGTATTGGGACCAAAGATTATGAAGGTATAGTAATAAAGACCTTCTGAGGAAAGGTTACTACAGTCTGATGAAACTCATTACAGCTGGATTTTTTGACCATACATCAAAGCTTGTATTAATGGGCAGTTATAAAAACCCAGCACTAAAGTCTTAAATAACAGATTTGCTGGCGTTGTTGGCTAAGCTGAACTAGATCAGTGTACTGGCTTTGAAGGTGCCTTAAAATGGATGGAGGAGGGTGGGGTCAACATTTGACTTGGCTTCTAGACCCTTGATGTGTTCCAGCTGGACAGCAGCAAAAGGGTGTGGGGTGCGGAGAGGGAGAACTGAAATAGGCATGGTAGGTTTTTTTTTTTGAAAGTCAGCAGCACATAAAAAGACAGTTTTGCTGATGTTGATCTGATAAACTAATAATCAAGCAGTTCCCAGGGTTAGTACTTTTTTATGCCATTTTTAGTGAGCTTAAGAATGGAAATTGCACATCTCACACTTTGGAATATGATGCAGAGAGAGTTTGTCATACCACGGAAAGAAGTTATACAGCTTTTGTGCCTTTTTTTTTCCTCTTTCCTGTTTTGGTATATTAACCCTTAGGAAGATGTATCTGGAGTGTCAAAAGATGCTTCATAGCAAATGTTGAAAGTAGCCCCTGAAATATTGCCTGTAGCATCTCATTATGAGCTTGAAGCATTTCTGGGGTGTTTGGGAAAGACCCAGGTGGGTTTTAAATGTTCTGAAGGTTGGGGAATTTTGTCTGCTTTTAATTTTTGTATTTTTAACCAGTTTTTGACCACTTCTCTCTCCATAGTAGCTGGGCTCAGAAGCATCAAAAATCTTCTGTTTTGTTGGCCTGCCTGAGAAAAGGGGCTCTTAGTGTTGGGTGGGCAGGGGTTAAGAGAAGTGGTGTATTGATGGCATGGAGAGAGGGACTTTACATAGGAGGGGGTGTGAAATGTAAATGTTAACTGTGTACACTAAAATGTCAAGGTAATGTTTATAATGTTTTTTTACGATATGCTGACTTAAGGCTTTGCTGCTGCAGTGGATGCTGATCTGATCTCCAGAGGAGAGAGGTTAGACTGTAGATGCTCTGTCAAGGGAAATGGGGATAGATGGGGCACCAAAGAGCTCTTGGGGCTGGCAGAAACAGAGTCTGGAGGTCAGGAGTTGCGTGGACCAGAGACCTGAGCTATGGCGTACCCCAGGGAGGTCAGGACCAGTAGCATCTGACATAGAGTAGTTGCTAGCATAAGCAAGTATAGGGGAACCTGTGAGATGTGAGGATTGGTGGAGCTGTTAGCTCTCCTTTCACTCTGAGCAAAGGGCAGTTCTTGCTCTAGGTTCAGAAACGTTCTCCCTCTGGCCTGGGCTGTCAGCCAGAAGGTAACTCCAAAAGAAATCTCCAGAAAATGACCCTGATCTTTCTCTTGGACCCAGTTGCCTGTAAGGATTCTTCTATCTTCATCTGTGTCCCCCAGCTTCTCTTTCACATAGGTCATTCATGCTGGATTCTAGAGGTTACTTTATCTCAATTAGACAGGTAGAATTAACCTGCAGCTGCCTGCAGGGGCTCAAACCCCACAAACATCTTGAGATTTCTGCACCTAGTGGCATGGAAAATGAAATGGGTAAACCTGACAGGTGACAAGAGGTTGGGGGAAGAGACAAACGGCAGATCGAGCATGATGATGGTTTCTCAAAGCTTCTTATGCAGCTTTATGCTGCAAAGCTGCATAATCCTTCCTTACTGTCCTGGTACAGATTTACTGGGTAGCTAGCAGAGCTGTAACCCTCCTACTAGTGCTGCCCGGTATGGCATTCATACTGTGGATCATGTCGTATGTACATATGTAAAGATCCTGCACCCACTCACCCATTCAGATTGTGGCTGCTTTTATACCTCTGCCTTTAGCTTTGCACTCTTAGATTTACAAAAGTAAAAATAAACATTGGAGTAATAAGTTCCTAAGAAAAAGCGGGGGAAGGGAAGTGAAGAAGGTTTATAATCGTCAGCGGACTACTAATCATTTTTATTTTTACTTTTTATTGTTGCACAATCATTAACGTAAGTGAGATTTCTCACATGGTTAAAGATAAATATATCTTCAAAAGCTTTGTTAGATAAAATCTGTAAAAGCGTCGCGTAGAATGAGGTAATGGAGACCTACCTCATTCAGCAAGCACATGTTGGCAAGCCACATCTTACTAATATTAAAACTGAACTCCACTCCGCAGCCTTGTGCAGAGGAAGAGTGGAGCATTGTGCAGTTGCGCAGAGCATTGTAGCTTCAGTCCAGGTACTGAAGACAGAGGAGCTGAACGCTTCTGAGTATCTTAATCCACCATTGTGAATTTGCTTCCTCCCTGTGCCTCTTCATCACCCTCATTTAAAAAACAAAAACAAAACCAAAAAAAATCCCTCCCAAACAGCTTTCCAGAGCCTGGTGTTTGAAAACAATAGCAAAACCTGTAACATTCTCCTGAAGTCCATCTTCAGGATGCTTCTAATGTTGTTAGTTTAAAAGATTAGATAGATGCTGTGTCCTTAGGAAATTTTGATTCCAAATCCCTAGGCTCTCAAGCAGTAAAACAACAACAAAAAAAGGCAGTGACACTTTTTAATATAAAAAATTCACCTTTCCTTTGTCATCCTTAAGCCCTGAGTTAGCCAATCATTTCTGCTTAATTTGAAGGATCAAACACTTTAATGCTGAGCTCAGACTTGAGAAAATTCAACTTGAAAAATAAAAATCTGATTAAATTACTTTTTGTGGATAAAGTGACTACTAAGTTCTTATCTCCTAATTATTTTGCATTACTGTGCTTGCTGATTACCCTCTACAAAACATGTAGAACTGAAGTATATAAATCCTGTATTCGCATCTCAGTTAGTGGAGTTGCCACAGTGCAGATAATACTGTGCATGTGAACATTCACTGAATATAAAGTCAGTTAGTGTAATTTAGTTTGAATTTTCTCTTGGGAAAAACAGAATTCCCTTTGAAAGGAGAAGGCAAATACCCTGCCAGGTCAGTTTGCATGTTATTCCTTAAAATACTTGTTAGTGACATATTAATTGCTTAGATTCAAGTCTTTCTTTTTTTTCCTTTTTTTTTTTTTTTTTTTTTGAGGGGGGTAGTTTTACTAAACCCAGATTCCAGATCAGCTACTTCATTAAGAAGACCAGATGTCCCACTGTCTCTTGAGGCAGTCCTGGAAAATGGGAACTTAGTGAAATCAGGATACTCATTCTACCAATGTATATGACAACAGCTCTCTCAGTTCATCTATTTCATGCTTGACTATTGACATGTAAATGCAGATATAATGCCAGAAGCCATATGTATCTTTGCATTGTAATAAGGCTCTGATGCTTTCTTTTTCAAATTGGGCCATGTTTCTGAAGGGTCTTCAATTACCTCCCAGACATAAACTCTGACTCAGCCAGTTACTGGCTGTGGTGATGCTCTACGAGTGCCCCAGCCAGATTCAAACTGAAAGTAAGTGGTTCTGCTCTGGGATTGCTAAAGTCCGTGTTCAAGCTAAGTTCCTAAACTAGAAAAAGTAAAGACTCGTTTGGGTTTGTTGCATAGTAGTAAGTTGCAAAGCACATAGACAGAAGTGTGTAGACAGAAGTGTAAACTGTCCATTTACTGGGTTTACTTTTTCTTTAAAACGGATATATTTAAGAAAAGGAAGGCATTGAATTCTAGGAAAAGAAGAATCCACTTCAGTTATGACTAAAATTGGCTTCAGGCCAACTAGGTTTAAAAATAACTTTTAAATGAAGAAGTGTTATTTTTTATGGAAAAATGCCATGATTTTATAGATAGTGTTTCAGTCATTGCTTCGAACAGATGAATTGAATTTTATAATGAAGTTACGGTGTAAAGGAGCAGACCAAGCGAGTGAGTATGCATGCGCACACATGCTGGGTCAAAAGCAGTCCAAAACACAGGGAGGAAAGGAAATGGCAGGCTGTTTTTCAGTCCCTTTCTTGCTGCCTCGCTGTTTCAAGGCTGTGAAAACATGTTTCAGATAAAAACTATCTCCTTGTTCTCCTAAATATTTACTAGTTCAAACAAAAACTAGATGCAACCTTGTTCCCCCAATGTTCCCCGAGAAACAGAGAAGCCCTGGTTTATATTCTTGTAAGAGTAAAATAATTGCTGGCACGAGAGAGTTAAAAACGTACAGGGAAAAGGAGATTCATAGTATTGCATCAGTTGCACTGACTGTAACAAGATGCAGGCTAACGGACTGAATGATTTCAAAACCAGTCCCAGTGAAGCTGGTAACTGCCTATCAGGGGTCGGGGGTTCAATAGCTGTCACAGGGTTTTACATTTCTGCTATTAAATGGGACTGCTGACATTAAGCAAACTCCAGGAAATTTAGAAATGAGCAAACATTTTTTATTTCTGTAATGTATTCATGGTGGGCTCTTTACTGTGCTTTTGGCAAGGCATCTGCATATTGAAAATATTTTTAAATTCTTCTTTCTTTATGGCGCAGCTCATTTTTGCACCACTTCTACTCTGATGAAGGATTTCATTGAAGCTCTACAGAAAGGTGAAAACTCTCTGGTTGTGAAGTTTCAGATCATGGAGCGTGTCAGCCCTATTCTGGACACATAGTGAGATTTGCCCTGGGGAAGGCAGTGAAGGCGGCCAACCTCTACGGATGCTTTCCCAGCCCTGGTCAATGAGCGCTGAGAGCTGGCTGGTGGAGAGGACAGTGCTTCTGGACTGTGCTGCACCAGCCTCCGTCACAAAGGTCCTTTGGACTCCAGGCTGATACCTGCAGCTGGAGTCCCTGTGTCTCCAGGTCTCACAACAGCTGCAGTCAGGAAGGTCTAATTCCCCTTTAGTGCAACAGTATGGGGTCACCCACGAGGGGGACCGAATAAAAGGGGAAACACACTCACAAGTATCACAAGGCTTTGGGACAATCCTAAAATACCTTCCTTGTCTCCCAAGTCAGTAATTGCACAAAAACCTACTCCCGAGTAGTAATTGGGAGTAAATAAAAATTTGAAAGATTTTTTCTTCTGCCAAAAATGTCACCAGGCTCACCCTTCCATAGCATTTACAGTGTAACAGGAAATGTAGTCATTGGACATGAGGGTGGAGGGCGGCTGGTGAATGGCCAGATAACTTCTTTTTTCTCATTTACAAGGGAAAACAAGATCTCCTGATCAGGAGAAACTGAATGCTGTTTTCACTGACTCCCTTTTGGACAAAAACTGAGATATGCAATGTCTAGTCTGATACATAGTTCATCCTGGATTTCTTTAACCTTTCCTAGCTTTCTTTTTTTGTGGAGATAGGTTTATAATTACTTTCCATATGCCGAGTCAGACTCACGTCCCATGTTCTGTGTGTCAAATCCCCCATTCTGGAGCTGCATTCTCCACTCATGTAATTCTCCTTCCATGATGCCATGTGTTCCTGTTCTGTGGTCGCTCCTCAGCTCCTGACCCACCCACCTGTTTCCCAGATCCATTGTGGCCTTTGATTGACTGATGTCTTCCCTGTCCTTCTCTGTTTGTTGTATTGTATGACACTTGATATGTCGAGTGCGCCGATTTTGGAGAATTGGGATTTCCCACTAGGAAGAGCTGGCTATGGACATTTTGTGGTGTTTGATCAGTGCGATTCTCTGGTGACTTCCATACCCTTGTTCCTAAAACCCCTGTTCCTGCAGCTGAAAAACAAGTGGTCTTACTCTGTTTCCTTCACATTCTTTCTCTTTTAAACTCAACCTCTGCTTATCCTCTTTTATAATCAAGTTGTTTGTAATTCAGAGAGAGAATTATATGTCATTGAATGTGCTACTAAGTACAAATAACATATGTTAAATTATTTGGGTAGGTATAAGCTCTGTGGTGGATAGATACAAAGTTACCATGAGCTGTTACACACAGTGTCAGGCCCATATCAGATCCTTTAAATAGCAGATACTCAAACTTTCCAGTCATATTTGTTGCACAGTATTATCTTGACCTGTTCAACAGTTGGCGTTTCTATACTAGGTGGCAGCATACCTAAGGGCATTTGGGGAAATCAACTAAAGAGACTAACCCAGAGCATGGAAGATAAAGTCCATGAGAAAAAATTAGTCTTATGCAATGTAATTCAGTGTTCAGTTGTAGTTTGGTGGTTTAAAACTCAGCTTGATTTGCAGACCTACATATTTTCCAGTGGAAGCAGGAACCTCCATATAATGAATAGAAGCATTTCCAGTCACAGGCCAGTTGTCCCTAGCTGTGTTCAGCAGACACTGTGTAGAAGTAGTCTGTAGTTGCTCAGGACCACGGTCTGGAAACAACTGCCGTACTGTAATTCTAAATTATAGTTATTAAAGGTTATCTGGCTGATTCAGATAGCAAATTCTGAGAAGCACTGTGAGTGACATAGTCCTTAGCTCTGCTGTGAGGGCAGTGAACAAAATGGCAGCGGCTGCCCTTTTATCCACTTTTGCAGCTGCATGTGGTCAGGCATCCTTAAATAGCTCAACCTCTCTTTCACATCACCTGTGACCCGAGATGTGGCTGCAAACACTCAAGAGATGTGAAATTTTCATGCCAGCTCTGTGCACCAAGGAGCTCTACAGGCATAGTTCTTTGCTGTTCCTCAGCTGAGGGCTTCAATGTAGGTAATGGTCTGACTCTATGAACAATGACAGCAGCAGGCAGCCTCAAATGTGTCGGTGTCTAGAGCTGTGAGATTATACATGAACCGGAGTTGGTATATTTGTATATGGGCCAATGTATGTCTCTGTATGTACGTACAAGTAACCAATGTGCTATGCAAAGGTAAATTCTTGCCCTCATTTGTAGGACTTCTTCACTTTTAGAGCAATGGCTTCTGGTTAAGAGCTCATTGCTGATAAAAATGTTAAAGCTAAGGCTAACAGTGAGAACAAAATGCAGCATTGTCTGCAGTCCTTAACACCATTTGTGTTGCCCTTGGTATGGTGAAAGTCAAGGTTCTTGCTTTAGAAAGCTCGTCCTTCACTTGTCTTCAATACTTTGAAAAAGTCAACTCTCTGTCTGTGCTCTTTATTATATACTGCTCTGCAGGAAATAGCTCTTAACCTGATGAGTGAATGCATATGCTCAGAAATGGTTTAATTGCAGCCAATCTAGGTCATGGAAAGGCTGGAAGATGGGCATGGTGAAATCAATGGCATCAACTTCCAGAATTTCACCCATTGTGAGTGGGTGTGTTGTCCTTAGTGTTGTATGCTTTTAGGGGACTGTTGTTTTTTTTCCATGCTTTCTGTAATCTGATTAGTGTTCTGCTAAAATAAAGTTCTCCTTTCCTAGAACCAGTCCTGGCATTGTCTGATTGGGGCTGTGATTTCTGCCCCATGTCGTATTTCTTTTATTTAGTTCCATCTTATTTGTATAGTTTCTTTTGTAAGCCACAGCATGATGCCTTTGCAGCAGCTGTTTTTAATATTGTGAGTAGATACTATTTGTCTAGAAGCTGCTGTTGTGGACCAGGATCCCATTTTACAAACTTAGAGTAAAAACATGGTTCCTTGCAGTCAAAGAATGACATGAGAGAATCGATGGATAATAATGGAACAGTGTCCTGTCTGTGTTTTTTGTTAAAGGTTTGTCACTACCTATTGAGTGCCTCTGGAAACAGAGGGTCTTGAGGCAAACTACCTGTTTGTCACTGGTTTGACTAGCAGAGGACATGGGATTTAGGATTATTTTGTTACTAATGAATTCTGTAAAGAAGGAGCATGATTTCTTTTACAGGAGTTCTCTCTTCAAGCCTGAGAAAGCAGTATTATGAGTGGTTTGGAGCAGGTTTGGGAAGATGTCTTTATCTTTCATTCTTTAAAAATACCTCACTCCAACATCTTTGGAGTATGCAGTGATTTCTTTCTGCCTGTCTTTTAAGAACAAGTGGTGATTAATTCTCCTGTTCTGCTTATCTCTTCAATCTCTAAAATTTGACACTAATTCATTTGAGTGTCCGTCCTTACCTGGTGGAAGCATCTCAGCTTAAAGTATGATTGGAAATTTGCTCAAGTGGTTTTGTTGGGTCAGTTGTTCAAGTGATTTAAAATCAGTAATCCTTGTGAACTAGCCTAGATGTAAGCATGCATATGAAGTTCTCTATCCTTTTGTTTCAAAGGATTTTACCCAAGACAGAGTAAGTGTGTGTGTGTGCTTTCAAAGAACCCTGGTGTCTTCTCTCAGATATGCTGAATGGGTTTCCTTTTGTGTATACAAGTATCAACATTTTCCCATCAAAATTCAGATCTTTTCTGATGGGATCCCACTGGGGAATTGCATGTATTTCTAGGGATCTGTGTCTAGAATAATCTGTGGTTATTCCTTCCAAGTCTGGATGTCTTGACTGTAGACTACTTCACTCTCCCTTTGTAGACAGTGGCTCCTTGGAAGCAGAAGCTCAGCTGTCCTGAGTGCTAGGTTCCTAGGTAATTGTCTATAGGCACAACATGATAGTAAAGCAAGGGCACTCAAATTTCCAATGGAGTACTTAAATACACATCTGTTCTCTGGTAAGGCTCAGGAATGTTGCCCCATTCCATGAAAGATAAAAGGATGCAGCACTTCTCGGTGTGACCTGTTCCTCTTTTGTGCATTGCTGGGTTTTCAGGCAAAGTCATTCCTGCCTATGCTCTTTCTAGTTGCATCTTCCATTTTGGATGTTGGAATGGTTTAGTTGACCTGAAAGATGCTCCTGTTTTAAAGTAGTTACTTATATCTTACTTGTAGCTGCATTTTTTCTGTGCGAAGCTCTTGCTTCTTCAGTGTTGGTGGCCTTTAGGCTGCTCTTTCATAGCTTTTTATAAAATATATTTCATCATATATAGAAGAGCCTTAAACTATCTACCAGAGTTTACAGACAGTCACAAATACCTGGAAGATTGTCACAAATACCCTGTTCATTCCAAATTCAACCCCCAACTGACAATGGAAAATTACAGTTCAAATATCAGTGATGCTACCTCTTTTGTTGCTGAGCATTTTGGTAAAAACACTGCTTTACTATGGTAACTCCACAATCCCTTGGGAATGACTCTTCAGTGTTTCCAACCTTCAGTTTTTTTCTTGACAAGTTTCTGGCTATATCCTGGAAAATTCTGGAGTGTGCTATGGATCTACAGCAGCTGAAAATATGGGGAGCTGCATAAACTAAAACATGTTATGTTCGATATGAAAAGGAATAACTTTGGGCAGGGGAGGTTTCCAGTGCAAATTAAAATGTCCACATTCACACTTAACAAGCTAAAAACTCATTAGAGAGCGAGGTAAAATTACTAAGAAGTTGCTACCAAGTTTCCACTCTGTCCTCCTGGACATTTGCAAAAGCCAAGCGGCTGTGCTACAGAATGTAAGCTCTGCTTGACACAGAATGCTTTTGTTAATATTCCTACCTGGAATCTCCAACAGTAGAGCTTTTTAGTCAGTCCAAGTTCAGGCGTCACGGTGTTCAGATCTGGTCATTTGTTTGGAAACCACTGTAATTTCTCTTACTTTTATGAACTTACTTTACTGCGTTTAAAGTCTCTTTGCTGGAAGATATGCCTAAAAACACACAACATGCGTCCAAAATGTTGTGCTAATTTAAAAAAAAAAAAAAAAAAAAGGGAAAAGAAAGAAAACGAAAGAAAAAAACCCTTATAGCCAAAGGAGTTATACATTGCAAGTTATATCCATCCCTTCTTTGGATAGAGTATTATTTCTTGCACAGCCTGCTGTGTGTCTGATAACATATTCCAGAGAGGCTGTGCGTGCAGCAAGCTTTTCATTCAGTTTCTTTGGGCGTAGTACAGCAGGATATTTGAATCCATAACTTTTAGTTATAAAAGATGCAGAATGTATTGAAATCCAGGCATTTATATATCTTGAGAGTACGACTGCGTAGTCAATAGAGAAGCACTCTCCAATGCTGTAACAAAAAGGATTCTTTTCACATTTCTTCCCAGTTTGCATTAGACATGTCATACAAGAGCTAGAATATGAGGCAGATTTTGCAAGCAGCCACGGCAGTTCTTACTGTTTTTTGGGTTTCCCAAAGAGAACTGTGCTCAGTAGGTTGTTCTGCTGCCAAAGGTTTTATCATGTGGACGGAGTATCGTAACGGAACAGACAACACCATCTTCATGTGTTTTTAGACATGTTATTTACTGGGGTTTCCCTGAAGAAAGCTTAGGGATTCTTTCCTTATGAGTCACTAACCAAGTGGTTGTTTTTATATAAACTTTCCTTCAGCTGGTTAGAGTTGGAACACGGTGTCTCCTGCTCCTTCTGGGGTCTGACTTTTCTCTTAATTTCTTTTAATAGTTGTTCCTGCAGCCAACAGGATGGTTTGAACCTCGTGGCCTTCCCCTGCACCCTCTCTGAGACTTCCATAGTCTTGAAAATCGCTGGTCTAGCCAGCAGAAGTGCTGGTGGCAATCACTATTTGTGTGTAATTCCACTTTTCAGCTTTCTACTTCGTGGTGCTTTTTCAACTCTGCACCTTATTTGCGGCTTAGGGAGAATGTGCTGTTGACATTAGCCAAACTGGAGTTTGCATTTTATGTGCTGAAATTAAAACAAAAAGTTGATATTTGATTTCAGTGGCATAAAGGTTAAAAGCTGTAAAGCGCTGTGTTTCCATAATGGAAATCACTAAAGCTGGAGAGACACATGCCTTCTCTTATATACCCCTGAATCCTTTCCCACCCTCTTTTGGTGGCTGCAGCGGAGTCTTCTTTTGCCAGCAGAGCGGTGCAGAGTCACTTTTAATTACCTCCTTCCACTGCTTTTGATTTCAAGCCCAACTGATGGCGCCAGGGGCTGAACCACAGGGAGATCTCCAGGCAAGTCCTGCCTATGTCAGGCAGCCTTGCCAGGCAGATGCTATACAGCCCTTCCTTGCGGTGTTTTTTTTCTTTATTATGTTTTAATTTTTTTAGCCTGAGACAGGAGCTATGTTAAAATCTTGTAACTTTGTAATGTGCTTGTACATGTGAAATTCTAGGTTATGGTCACCAACTTCTCTTCTGGTCCCTGACCTCACTTCAGATATTTATACTCTGCGTGTACGTGTATGTAATTATATGTGTGTTTGACTTCACAGGTAACATATCCTGTATATAGAGATTTGTTAAAATGCATGGCATTATGTTAAGCCAAGAAGTATGCAGAATTCTTCGAGTCTTTTTTGTAACCAAAGATTGGATTTCTTTATTTTTACAGGAACAGGAATGGTTTAGCTGGAATGAAAATGTTCATTCCACTGCATCATTAGCTACAGGCAATCTTTAGTTGAAGCCTAGCCCATTTTTCATGCTAAAGCTCTAATAGTTGACTATTAATCAACATGTAGGATGAATTTCTGGGGCTGAGAGAGCTTGTCTGCATGCCTGTAATTTAAGCTGAACTCTTTTTTTTTTTTTTTCCTCCTTATGAAAGAAAGATAGCCAGAAAATAAAGTATATTTTAAAGAGTTCACCTCCCTCTCACCCCCTTCTACTATTCCCCTTCTGATAAATACCCCAAAAGTTTTCACTAGACGGATATGGAGATTTAGCTGGAGTAGCAGATCCTCAAATGTGTCATTTGATCCTCCAATAATTCTAAAGCAACCTTCTGTTAGATGAGACTAGTCATGGACACGGTAATTGTCTCAGGTGTGGTACCTAGTACCAAGGGTCCAGTCCAACTTGCTTTTATCAATTTAAATGTTCATTTTAGGGTCTCAGATAAAGTTTTTCCTTCCCTTCTCCATTACATGGAAGCTGTAACCAGCAGCCAATGTGATAATGGGAGCATCAAGATCTTTCGTCAGCTGTTTACCTGCCTTTTCAGCTGCCTGCTCTTCTCACACAAGGGTCACGCCCTCTTACCAAGTTGGATGAAGGCTTCTGGAAGGGTGACAGAAGGTGACAAGTCAACCCGTGGGACCAGCTCACTGTACTGACAGTGACAGTTTCTGTTTGCTCCTCCTGCCATTCAGATCACTCTTTCTGGTCAGGCCCCCCTCCTCCCTACATACAAGCCTGTAGAAGGTGAAGATTCAGGGGACTGATCCTTCAGTTCAGAGACAGGAATGGGAAAATCATGCTTGGAAGGGCAGGAATTGATTCCTTACACCCCTTCTCTAGTCTAGTCTGACCAGGCTCCTGAATTGCTCTGCAAAGACCTGTGGAACATGCAGTACTTCTCCAGCCCCCACTGAAGAAAGTGGTCAAACAACAGTCTCCATGCCCAGTGGCTGCTTAGGAAAAGTCTTTTCCAAAGGCCACATTCCTCTTTTCCCAGGCCCAGTAAGCAGCAGAAGCAGCTTTGTGTCTATCAGTGTGTGCATGGGAGTTTTTGGAGACCACTAACCAAATATCTTCGCTCTTTCCTCCCAGATATATTCCCCAGCTTAATGGGAGAGCTGATGCAGAGCCCTTTCCAGCTCGGAGGCAGGGGAGTATGGTTTGGAACATGGACAAGGACCTTGTGGGAGAGGAAGAAAGAGACCCATATAGTTCATATAAGATGCAAAGCTATTTCAATTTAATTGTCTAGGGCTCTCAAAGACTGCAGTGCTCTACCCAGTGCTCTACCCTGAAACTGAAAAGCAGTTTCAATGCTATTGTGATAAAATCCCCTTGTTCTGCCCATGCAGTTTCATTTGATTCTTAAGGAAATAGTGCAGCAGCCCTGGAAACAAGGGAAATATAAAGTGTTATCTTTCACCAGAAGGCACGTAGCCTCCTCCATCAGTGATCCAGACAAAATCACACCAGTACCGTGCAAAATGGTGTTCCCTCTATTGGACCCGCGTTGCTCATAACGGAGACTACCAACACATTTGGTCTTTTCATGGCCACATTATACCACTGTCTCAGAATTATCTGATGCTTAGTTAGAGGTGTTTGGGCTTTCTTTTCCTTTGTTGCGAGCTGATGAGCTCCCGGTCCAGCGTAGCAGCTGTCATTAGTCTGTCAGCATATAACTATTATTTTATCCTGTTTCTGTTTTTCCAGTCCTTGAAGTTATCCGTGTCTTCCAGGACACTGTTCAATCCCCAATTGTGTTGACAGCACCTCACAATTTTGTGTTACAAGCAGAAACAAATTTAACTGGCAAGTTCACACTATTTTATTTCAGTAAGACCGATCCATTGGACACTTTGATGGTGAAATCCTTCAAGGCTGCTAGTTCTTTTTCCCATGTTATCATGTATTTATCTGTTAGACAGTATTTTAATGTACCATTCTTTCATTAATACTCATCTTTATCAGCTTAATCACCAGTCTCCTAAGGGTATCGCTTTGCTGAATCAAAGATCTGTCAAGCTTCCCTTAGTCAGAAAATCAGATAACTTATTGAGTCTGGCATGCTCTGCCATTTTTCTTTCTTTTCTTTTTTTTTTTTTTTAATTTTATTTGAAGTGTTTCTTTAGAAACATGTTCAAAAGCCTTGCATACAGTCATGGTTTGACTAACAAGCCTGTACTTGCATCGCTTTTTTTCCCATTTCGTTGAGTGTGAGCGCTGCGCTTGCTGTTCCACAGACCCAAGTACCATGCTGATACCTTCATATTGTGATTCTGCACCCACTCCATGGGCAGTATTAGGAGCTGTTGCATTACTGAGAGCTGATGACTGGATATGGGTGTATATCAATGATCCTTTTAGGAGATTCTGCACAATGTATCTTTCTTTTTTGAGGGTAGCGATTTATTCCCTCGCTGCTTCCCTTCACATCTCCTGTCCTGGTTAGGAAAGAATGATAATGATACAGTAAGTTTTGTTTCACCTGAGACAGTTGGTACAAAAGTGCAACAACTTTTGTCTGTGAATGCTTGGTTGCCAAAATACTTTGCTCTGAGGAACCCAATGGAAAACATCTTGTCAAATAGCAAGCTTCAGGGCCGATGACTCAGGTTTTCCCCTGCGCTGGTCTGGATGACAAGAAACTGCCCATGACAGCCATGAGGAGCTGAAAGCAGTAATTCACGCTTCTGCGACACAGCCTTTTCTCCTTTGATGTTATCAGCAATTTGCACCCCGAAATACAGCCTGCGATTCCAGACCACAGTCTTTCCTCCGTGCCTCCTTTGCTGCTTGCCTGGCCACTGACTGGTTTTTCTTTTCAGCGCTTTTCATTTTTATACTGGTTCTGTTCCCATTCCTCTTCCAACGCTTCCAAATAGACAGTTGCGTTCCCTCAGGCTAGTTGATCTGTTAGTGTGTGTTTTGCATAAGCCTTCGCTTTCTCCAACCATGGTCATGAGAACCATGGTTCACATCACTGTAGATTTTCTTGCCAATAACCATTGCCCCTGCACACACGCGTGGTATCTGTGTGTGGGTGTAAAGTAGTATATGCATTTGTAGGCATCTGAATTTAAATTGTGCTAGTTTACGCTGAGGTATGTTTCCGTCTAATTCTAGAGAGTATTAGGCACAAATAAGAATTGTTTAATGTGGAATATGTAATTATCAATTGAAAAATCTGCACCCTCTCAGGTGTCTTGTCAACACTTCATGTCTCAAAATATGTAGTATCCAGAAAATTGTGGCGTTAACCTTTTCTATTCCATGAACATGTGAAAAATCAGTCCTTTTTCGTGTTTGCATGGGATCTTTGTTTGCTGTGATTAATAGTCCACTAACAGTGTCCAATACAAGTTCAGTGCAATGTACAAAGTGCCTTTGATGCCAGACATTCTACAGTGCTGTGCAGAAACTAAAGCTAATAGTCGTAAGCCTGAGAGGACTGGAATGTTTTCAATTTACTTTTAAACAAATGACTTTATTGTGCCATTCTCACATGGGAGTAAATTCCACAGCCTTAGTGCCACATTAGACAAAACTTTTTTACCTGCTGATTTCTGTTTATACTTGGAGAAAAGAAATTAACCTCGGTTAGGGATTGGGGGGAATAGGACGAGACTATTAAACTCAGTGGGAATTTTGCCAAGGGCTTTTGCTGGGAGCAGAGTGGGATGCAGGAGTACAGGATGTAGCTGAAGGATATTTGTGGTGCAGAGCGGAGTTCAGGAATTCTGTGTGCCTGAAAATCAAACTCATGAAGGGCACCTGTAGGAAAAGCTTTAAAACAGGTTTTGCCACTCCTGAAACGCAAAGAAGCTGCTGTTGTAGCCTGAGTGAATGCGGGTGGATATCGGGAGGAAGATTCCTACTGACTGCAGTTGGATATAAGTAAGGCCCAGCTCCTGAAAGGAACAATTCTCAAGTAAGTAATGGGCATCTGTAGCCATACAGGAATGACATCTCTTGACCTCAAGGAGAGAAGGTGTCTCTGAACTCATCACATTGCTATTGCAATGGTAAAGATTTTCAGACCAGGACAGGGAAGTTTTGAAGGAATGAGTCTTTAATGCTTATAGGATGGTCTAATACCATGGATTTGTAAAAATATAAAATACTTGCAAAATGCCTAAGGAACATAGATCCATTCAGCATTGCTCCAAGTGGGAGACCCTCTAATGCTAGTAAGTGCATTGTAGGCTTCTGATAGGTATAATTCAGAACCCATTCCAGTAACTCCTTTTGATTGAAACTTGAATGTACATTAATTACTAACAGAACCACAGAACCAAGATCACTGGATTATTTTTTTAACTGCTCACGAGGCCTTTTTTGTACTAAACCTTTTTTTACAAGGCTTTTGTTTTGTGCATGTTATGTGGTTTTATTGCTTTATAAATCCATGAGCAATCAAGAAAAGGCTTGAGTTTTGTTTTGACTAATGTTTTTACTTTTACTTCGGCCATCTACAATTCATTAGTATTTTATGTTACACATCACTGCATGGAAATCCAAACGGAAAAAATGACAAGTTTAGGTGATGCTTAGATAAATGCAGTTGCAGAAATTGGACAAATAAATCCACTCACCTGAAAATAGCTTTAGAGCCTTTCATCTTCTTCTGATGTTTCTAAACACTGTCTGGTCTTTTCCAAAATAATAGCTCTCTTTTGCTCATCTCTGTGCGATGGCTTCCCATTACCTACTAACTTTACCTCAGTTACACAATGAACAATGTAAATGGTGCAAATAATTTTGCAGTGTCCTCAGAGCCCTAAAGCCTTTGCTGTCACTGACTGGGCCCCAAGAGGAGCTGTACCTTCCAGAGGAAGATACTAAAAAAGCTTTTGTAGACTGCCAAGAACCATAGGGAAAAGGGTCTGAGAGGTATTTCCATTTCAGCTTGTAAGGCAGGGAAGGTCTGTCCAGTTTGTTTCTCCTCACTTGCTAGCTTTTTTTCCTTTTTCAAAAAAATGGTGTACGTTGATCATTACTGGAAAGAAACCAGTGTGCGGATAGAGGGCGACAGCTTTCACGTAGCCAAATGCTGCCATGAGTCAAAACTGAGATCGGGAGTGTTACTCGGCAGCGCTGGGAAGCTTGTGGGGGCAAAGGCAGTGCCAGTTCCTTCCCAGATGATGCCTGTATGTCGTTTATTTCCATGAGCAGAACCATGATTTTGTTACAAACCTGGATTTTCTAAAAAGTCTAAGATATGTTTCAGGAGTTGTTGTAAAGCCTCTCTCCCTGCAGTGGGGAAGAAAATGTGTAGGAGAGGGCAGGATCGCTTTTGTTTAAACCAGGCTGAATTACTGGGCAGCAGCTCTCCATCCTGTCCCAGCAGCAGGTGCCCAGCTGCTCTCTTCAAATGGGAAACACGACTGTGGGGAGGGAATATCACCAGAGCCTGAGGCTGTAGTAGCTTTCCAGACTGGGTAGAGTAAGGAGCAATTATGTGCTTTTGCCTAAGACTCCTCAAACTCTCTCTAACCCACTTGCTTCCTGCCCATCTGGAAAGGCAGGCCCCTCATTTGCAAAATGTCTTGGGAAAAGAGAGGAGGAGGGAATACGCTGTGATGGAAGCATCTCATTCCCTTTGTCTCCCAAATGCCCTCTACAGTAGGGATATAATCTGTGCTTAAAGGTGGCTCCCTGGGGGGCCCCAGTTTGGCAGGCAGACTGGTAGGGAACACGTGCTCTGAAGCCAGAGGGTGTCTCAAATGAAATGATATTTGAATCTTGCCATGCAGGGCTTAATAATCTGTGAGTCTTAATATGGCCATAAGGCTATAAATTCAGGGATTTTGACCTCAAAGTCTTTGAGTGTGTTTAAAAATAGCTCACCCATCCTCATTTTATCACTTCATATACTCTGACACAATTTTGGAACCTGCCTCCATCCCATCTAACAGGGGAACACTATAATTAAGAATCAGTTTTGAAAGGCTGTTCTCTCTTAGCTTAAGGCAGAATAAGGCTTTATGTATTTTGCAGGAGATTATAAACAATTCATCGGCTAAAATTAGCAGTAAAAAGGGAGCCCCAGTTCTTTCCTGCACTGTGGTTTGTACCACAAAGACTTAGTGTTTTTAAATCATGACAGAGCTCTCTAAAAACCTTGAAAGCATATTATGTATGTGTCACTTTGGCTCAGTTAGGAATAGTCTCACCTCTAAGCCAGAAGGCCATGGGTTCAAGTTCCATGCCCGCCCTTGGATTTAGCTGTCTCACAGTAATTTTATTACAGAAAACATTTTAAAATAGTACCATAGGGGAAGAAGAGTGAAACTTTTGTATCTGTAATTGCACTGTGAGACATTCAGTCATTGGGACAATATGTTAAACCACTGCTCTTACTACCCAGCTTTGCTCAGCAGGCAAAAACCCTGTAAAAAGAGAGGGGCTAGCCCTAATGGTGTGGCAGTTTTTTCTTTTCTTCACAAAAACAGTTCTAATCCTTGGGAGTGTGCATGTGAGCTACTGTTCCCTGTCTGAAAAAAGTTTGCATTTTCATTGTGCTGCCACAAGGATGGGGTTCCTTGATTGTACGTTGCTGTGCAAGAGCTGAAAAATGAGAGATGTCAAATGAGTCTTGACTTTACCTTTTGCTGCTGACCAGTAACAGAAGGGGGGGCGGGGGGAAATCAATCCTTTGAACTGAAAATGCTATAGATCATTTAAAAAGTTAATTTGCAAAAATATCCAACTGAAGTGTGAGGTTAGCAACAGTAAAGCCAGGTGATCTTAACTGCAAAGATAAACTCCATATTGTGTCTGCTTGGACCTCGGGGTAGAGTGCTAATTACTGATGTCCTTTAACTTCCCCATAGAGAGGAGGTCAGAGTGACTTAAGGTTTAAACTTTATAGTTTCATTTTGGTTTGTGCCAACAAGCATGTGGTCTTATAACATGAAGTGTTTATGTTTGTTGCTTACAGACATGTGTATTAACTCAGGATCTCACTGTCTCTTAAATACAATTTACTTTTATTTTAGGGAGGAAAAAAAAAATCTTTCATTTTCTACTGGTTTTGTAGAATACTTAGAAGTGTTTTGGCATATTTATACAAAACGGAAGCCATGTCATAAAGCAGTATCTAATTTCATTTGGTCCAGGATTATGTGCAGCATAGTTGCTCACAACTCGCTCACAACTCCTTTTTTCCCCTGAAAATAATTTTACCCAATAATTTTCAATTTCTGTTCTTGTGGCATGAATCCAAAATGCACCTGGATGGATGATTTTCTTTCGCTTAGTGATATTTGTTACACTTCAGTAAAGCTCTCAGTGTTTTCAAATTCTTCTTCTGATCTGCTTTGAGGCTTTTCTGCTACAGGAATGTTGCAGCTCGAATTTTTGCTTGCAAAGTTAAAGGAGCTCTTAAATGAGGAGTATGGATGGTGGTGATCATTGATGCTCTACTGGGGTAAGAGTTCCTGCCAGAATTTGTAAACCACTGTCACTCTGCCTGATGGAGGGCTTATGGAAAACCCATTAATGTGTATAAGAGCTTTGAATCTTAGGACCTGAATTATCAAAAGAAATGTTTTGAGGAGAACTCTGGCCAAGATATGTTTGGCATATGACTAACATCCGGGAAAGGTAGATTTATCTACATAAGATGCTGGTGGTTCTTGTATGTCCACTACCTAAATTAGATTAAATACATTCCTGTTACTAATTTTTTTCAGATAAGCAATTATTGTGGGTGCTACAGAGACTATCAGAATTGGGGCAAGAGATGGGGGGATAATCCATCTTGTTGTGGCAGGAATGTTGACCCATTTAGTCACATCTGGGATGCGGGTGGGGTGGTCTGTGCAAGGCTTGAGCTGGTAATGGTCTGTCAAAAACAGGGGTAAAGGTGGGGCTAGCCAGCTAGCCTGCGAGGGGAGGTGTCCACAAGACAGATTTCTGTACTAAGATGCGGTCCATGCTGGGAGAAAAAGATTGAGAATCCTTCCCGTAGAGCCTGGCTTAGCAGTATTGACTGAATGCAAGGCAAAGGGGAAAGGAAATGGTGCCGCTCCGGAGCACAGTGATCCAACTGTGTGAAATCAGTGTGGGTGCTATTAAAATGCCATCTTCCTCTCCCTTCCCCTTTCCTTCCTCCCTCCCTCCCCTTCTGCTGTCAGCCTGGCCGAGGAAAAGTGAAATAACGTACGACTGTGTTCCTTGGCATCACAACTGCAATTTCCCTTTAGGGGCTTCAAACTTGAGAATGGGAGGTTTTAAATCTTGCTGATTCGTGCTATTCCAGCAAGCATATGTGTGAGGAGAAAGAACAATGCCAGTTCGAAAGAGAAATCACAAGTGAGAAATCATTGCTGCTAAATCAGGTGTTGCAGAGGCCAGTGGAAAAATCAGATGCTAAGAAAAGTAGGAAATTACTTTGTTTAGAGCGGGGAAGGTTAATGAGAATGAATTAGAAAGTGCTCTCTGTGTATTCAGCCCCTGAGGATTTGAGCAAAGTTAGAGGGATTTATTTACTGATTATCCCGACTACACAACTGGCAATAAGATTAAGTGAGGAATTTTGGAACATGCTGACATTTCTTGTTTGCATCATTTACTATGGAGATCATTTGTCGGTACTGCACTGAGTTTGTGGTGAACCAGGGCTTAGTCTGGCCCAGCAGAGATGGATCTGGTACTTCTCATGGCTCGAGGGATGTGGGGGTGAAAACAGTTTAACGTCCTCTTCTGCGTCTTGGAGAGGAAACATCAAGTTTGTCTAGGTGCTTATCAGAGGAGAATTTCAGAATATTTTCCTAGACATCATTAATTATGGAAAAGAGTGCAGTTATAGGTGACACATTGCATTAGATCAACTAAAAATAAAAGACAAGGCTGTAATTTATAGCGCCCCTGCATTGGACACTGTACAGAGCTCCCCCACTACAAGGCCTCCTCCAAGTCCGTCCCTCCCGGCATGAACACAGATATGCACGCTGCCCTTCTCCTCCTGTATTCAAATTTCTTTAAACCAGATTGGTAAGTACTGAAAAGTTACCATCTCAGCTGGAAGAAATGAAGGGGAACGATGGAATGGGAGTTCAGTACAGGATCTAGGAAAAACAGAATTGTGATTTTTATTCTTTATTCTGGGTGCCTACCTCTAAAATGATCACATTTTGTGAAAAACGTGTAACTGTTCTATATTACACATGTAGACACATGAAGTCATAAGCTCTGCTTTAAAACATGTCATCTTGGACAATGTGTTTTCCAGGATTTGCCTTCACCAAGCCACTGTCCGTGCACTAAACACTTACTTGCCCCATTTTAATCTCATAAAATAAGACAATTCCTTGTCCCTAAAGGAATCCTTCAGCCGAGTCTTGTGCACTGTTGCTGGAATAAGGAAAATTTTGTTAGTGACCCTCTCTTGCATGCTTACTGCTAAGTAAAGGTTCTCAATAGTGATCAGTTCTGCCAACATTTCTCCTAAGAATGGTTTTGGTAAGGAGGTAAATAACAGAGATGAAAGGCAAGGTGTTATTTCAGTCTTCGTGATGACTCTTAATACTTCTCTGATCAGCATCATGGATGACTAATTCTCCTGCTTTCTATTTTCATCATCTTTGGTAGAAGCTCCAAGACTTCTGTTCGTTTTCCTTCTTAGGGGAACTGCATACCACAGCCAATAGCTTTAATCCTTTAATCCTCAGACGTCCGGTTGATGCCTCCACCCATTGATTACCTCCTTTCACAGCAAATGATCCTGTTCCCTTCACAATTAATGTCCACTGCTGGATTAGGCTGTTGTCTCTGGGAATGTGTGTCATGCATTTGGTAACAAATGCACAACAAATTTTAGCCTGAACATCTTCTGGGCTAATCATCACACTTCAAGTCTTCATCATCGTGACTTGAATTCCAGGGTAACTCACCACTATTTGGGACTTCCCAATATCCATTGACCTCCTTCTACACTGAAATAATGGCAAATATCATGCCAACAGTGTCTCACATCCTAGATTTTTTTTCTAATGTGCTCTTATAAATATGGGGCACTTCATGTCTTGTTATGACAAGGAAATTCTTTGACTGAAAAGTTTGCAAATTCCAAAGTAGTATTTGTTTTATAAACAAAGGTGCTGTTTTCCTTATGCCAGCCTCTTTCTGCCTTTGCTTGTCCAGCAGTCTGTTCTGAAAGGCATGAAGCAGCTGTTGGCCCCGAATCAAAACTTGCAGCGCAGGGAGGGTTATGTAAAAGTCCTTTGTGTGGGAGATGTACATGGCAGCAAATGGTGAAATTGGAGTACAGATTCTTTGAGGGGAGATGGCTATTCACGGCAATGTTTTATTTTGCACTTGATTCATGCATAGGACAAAAAGAAAAGTAGAAGATACTGTCTTTTTTTTTGTGTTTTCAGAAACACCTTTTCTTGTTGCAGTGTTGTGGGCTTGTAATTTCATGCTGCTTTGCACCCAGTATCACCCACTGGATGGAAGGGCTGCATGAGGTTGTTTAGTTCTTTCCCCAGCCTCAGGGCAGGATCTCTGTATGTAGGCCATTTCTGAGGGATGTTGGGCTAATCTTTGGAGGAGATTCTGCAACTCTCCTAGTCCATCTGTTTCTGTGCTTCACTGTTCTTACCATATAACACTTTCAAATATTTGTTTGACATATTTTCCTGTCCACAAAGACACTCATCTCTCCCCTTCCACAGGTGGTTTCTTCTGAAATCATCAGTCCCAATTGATCTTAGCTTTTCCTTTCAGGTAATATTTTACAGAGCCCTGAACATCATCTTCAATGACTTCCACTGAACACTCCCAAAATATGGCACAAATTTCTGGTAGTGTGATAACCAGAATTGGATGCGAATCCAATCTTGCTATTAGGATTTCATAATAGCAAGACATTGTTTTCTAATACTCTGTTTATATTGCACAGTAGACACAGTTCCTTTTCTGCTGAACTGCTCCTTAAGTGGCCATTCTCATGCTGTATGTTTATAACTGATTTATTCCTGCCCAAGTCAAATATTTTTCTATTCGTAATGAATTTCATCTAGATTTTTAAACTGTTTCTCCAGATCATTGTGAACTCTGGTCCTGTCATCTAACGTATTCACATCCCCTTCCAGTTTCTTCTCATCTGTAAATGTAATAAGCTCAGGCTATAATCCACCATCCTGAGCGTTAAGGCATTAATAAGCACATTAAAAAATACAGCCCATATGAAAGTCCCCTTGATAGAGTTTTCCAGTTTGACAGTGAGCCATTGACAGCTTTTCTATGGAAATGAGCATCCAACCAGTAACTGCAGGGAGAGCACACACTTCCATTAATGAAAATGTCACTTGAGATTGTGTCAAAAAGCTTTACTGAAGTCTGAAATATGTGGCGTCTAATGTTAATACCTTACCCATACGATCTGAATCCCTGCTCTAAAAGGAGATTGGATTGATTTGACATGATTAGTTGTCAACCTGTTAAGAACTAGAAGACAAAAGTAACTCCAAATGTGTCGCGGTTCTGGTAGTACCTCATTCCTTTCTGTCTCATAGTTCCAAATCAGCTTCTTGATTGAAGAAGGCGGGGAGAGTTTGGGATCGTTAAAGCTATGTAAATATCTGGGGAGCAGTATGTGGATTCAGCAGAAGGTTTTAGCTAATGGTCTGTACTATACAATGTCTGTAACCACAAGGAAGAATCTAAGTAGGCGATTGTTTAAACTAATCCAGAAAGTTAAATACTTTTGAATCAAATTGAGCTAGGCGATATCTTTCTTCTGCGTGGGTAGGAAGGGAGAGAGATTGTGCGTGCAAGGGAAAGCCGGATCATAACCTCTGCTTAGAGCAGTTCAAGGCTGCTAATGAAAGCATAGTAGCTGAAAGGGGCAGCCTGTGGGTGGCTCAGTAAAGGCGACAGCAGTACAAAGTCAGGAGATGCTGAAAGCATGGAAGTGAGTGGCAAAGTCACCCTCTGTGAGGGAAAAGGACCGCTTCCAAGCTACCCAGGAAATGTTCTTTTTCTGCTGCTTGCTTTGTTGTAAATACACAAAAGTAATGTATTGTCATTTACTTGTGGTTCCTTCCAGTAAGAAAACCTCACTGTGTGAAGCCATCATGTGGTTTCAGCAGTCCTCTGGCAAAAGGCACGCTATGTACAGCTGAGAGTATATTAGCTAAATTATACATACAGCATCAAACTGCAATGAAGACAGAATACCAAGAATCAGTTGTAAAGATTTAGGAAAAGGCAGCGGGGTTTAGGACAATTGCAATGTGCTGAGTGTTGGTGCATTAAAGAAAAACCTTACTTGGACAGGAATAGATAAAATAGAGTATATATTCAGCAGCTGTAAATTAAAACATAAATACAGTCTGGAGGGAATAATTCATTTTCAGGTGGTGGTTGTTACGAACTTGCACCAGTAAATGAAAGATATGAAAGCAGCTTTTAAATGCTTGGTTTCTCACTGCAGCCATGGACTTATTTCTTAGCATACAGAGCATTGCTTTGCTGCTGCTTTGACTTTTACCCTTTAGTCAGTGACCTTCCAGTCTGCTTCCTCTCAGTCATTTTTAATAGAATGCCTTTTTGATTCCAGAAAATTGGTTGATACACTGCTGTAATGAAAATGCTAGACAAATGCTCCTTCTTGGAACTGACATCAGGAATGTTATACAAGACATTCTTAAATATGCTGGCAGCTGCCCTGAATGTAATGAAATCATGGAAATTAGAAGTATTGCGCGCTCTGTGTGGCCAGCTCAGGACTGTTTTCAGTATGTTACCAGTTTTGCTGTGAATTTCAAAAGGAATCACTTTTCCTGTGTTTTTCTTGGGACATTCTTGAACATGCTTATAATTCCCACAATCAGGAAAATTATCCTGATATTCTGAGGCACTATTCCTTTTTTTTTTTTTTTGATTGTACATAATTCCTCATGCCTACATCCCTTTGTACCACACTAAATCATTCCTCTTGCAACACAGAGTTTACAGTCTTCAGAAGACCGATAACTTTTCTGGTAGAAATGCATGTGTAGGGTGAAATCCTATTCCCACTGCAGCCAGCAGTAAAATTCCCACAAACTTAAGTGGTTTGGATTTCACATGCAGTTTTTAGTCTTTTCTTGTATGACACTTTAGTTAATCCTTAATACATTCTTAGTACAGAAGGTATCTAAATGCGGGAAAGGTAGAGGAGTAGCAATGATGCATACTTTGTGTTTCACTAGCAGCTTTCCATGCAAGGATCACAAAGCAGCTTATGAAAGACAGGTGAGACCTGCTGCAGAGCACAAGGAGTGGGTATTATTTTCATTCTTCTAAAGTGCAGAGAAAGTAGAAGGGAAGGGTCTTATCTCTGTGGCAATGTATATGTGTATATAAATGAAAGTACCATCCTGGCTTCCATGTTACCTTCTCTTCGTCCGTGTTTTTATTTATCTGTTGCTTCTCTGTAGCTTTGGTGTATTTTCATCAGATACTCTGAATTTGACTTTTCCAAGATGAATCTAATTTTCTTTACCTGGTTTTTAGTGTTCTGTATTCTTCCATAGTTTCTTTTTTGGAGGCTTACAAAAGTTCCTGAAGTAATTGCAGTTTGTGTTCGTTTGAAGTAATAATATTCCATTCCTGTCAACAATTAATAGCAGTATTAAGCAAGAGTCAACTGAACGAAAACTTAGCCCAGATTCATATGCTGTCGCTTGACACTTGCTTTTGGAACTAGCAAGTTCTGGCTCGAGAATGAGGAGCACTGAAAGGGGACTGTGGCTGCCTTGGCTGCTGGGAAAGAAGGCACAGAAACCTGTTTCCAGCTTCTTCATTCTCCTTTTCTGTTCAGCATGCACGTTCTGTTCAAGAGCGGTCAGAGAGATGTGAGGGTTTTCTTACATGTTCTGGTTTGGGTTTATTCATTGCAACAGACTTGCAAAAGCCTTTCTAGAATGCAGAGTGGCAGGGACTTGGGCTGAGGGGTGGCTGGCACTGAAGCTAGAGTCACCGTGATGCTCAGTGAGAAAACCAGCGGTTTTGAAAGAATGACATGGAGATGGAGTAGGGCGTCTGCATCACTTCTGTCTTGTTGTGATGCCCAGCTTTACCAGGCAACCTTACTCTCAGGTGCTGCTGTTGGGACAATGCAGAGACGGCTTACGAAAGAAAGCCTGATAATGCTTGTAGGTGTACTGTAGAGCACAGAAATCTGTTAGAAGCAGATTTCCATGTGCATGATGCAATACAAACAAGATGGTTTCTGGCTTGAAAAGCCTTCAGTTGAGACATCTAATCATTAAGAATACTATGGCCAGAAGCTTTCATAATAAATTACTGTAAACTCATGAAAGATTGATCTTTTTTGATTTCAGAGAAAATAAATCAACAGTATGAAGTCAGCTCTATTACCGTTTCAAACAAGAGACGTACTCCTGAAGTATTATCCACTTTCTGTAAATATCACCTATGAGCCTGTATATAAAAGGTTAAATGTTTGCAGACTATTACCCTTTGCCTTAAAGATCAGAGACAAATTACTATTTTTACTTTACATTCTCTTGATGAGGATAATGATAAACATCTGTCACTTTGCTGCTTAGCCAGCTAAGAGTCTTATTGCAATCCGTAATTTAAACAGTGAAGAAAAAAAAAAAAAAGAAAAAAAATACATGGACAAACTGCACTTTATGTAGACAGCAAAGAAGAAAAGAAAGAGAATAGAAGTCAAATGCAGGGGAACTGGGAAGGGGGCATTTTCGGTCTGCAGTTACTTGGCTAAAATCTGTGGATATACGATAGATGTATGATTTTCCATTTATTTGGTATTTCACAGGGAAAATTACAGTTGGTTTCTTTTCAGACATGGAGGCTAAGGAAAATATTCAATCTGCATGCTGTGACTTTTTGGCATATGCAGTTTATTAACAAAATGATTAAGGTTTATAGGTTAGTGTGTCTACTGGTGTTACAGAATTGAAAACACTATTTTCATCAAGAGCCCTTTCAGTGTCCTCCACGGTCCCAAGATTTTTAGGAAGCACTGCTAATTATTTTTAAAGTCCATAGATTAGCTGGTTTTCCAGTAATTCGTCTGTAATTAAAAACAATCTGAACTTTTGAAACTTCTTTTACAAACATCTAGTTTTGTTTCTAAATGGTACATTGGATCTTATTTCTTAACAAAACTATAACTTAACAAATCACAACCATCGCCATTTCATTTCAACTGGACCGACCAAGCCATAGTTTACAAGGAGTAAATATGAAGTGGTCTACCTGCCAATGCTGCATGAGCAGAAGCAGACCCTGCATTACGAGATGAAACTAGGAATCTCTTTTTGGCCCAGCAAGAATGAATTTCATGCAGGGAGAAGCCTCTTTGGTGACATGTTTGCATATCTAGCTCTAATGGTCTTTTCGCTAATGGTTTAGCTACTGATTTCAACTGATCCAGGAATCTGTAAAGCACGAGTGATGTGCAAATTTTAGCTAAATGCTATATTGTAAATGGAGTTGTGCTGGCAACGGTCTGGCTGGTATATAACTAGTTTTCATTGTTGGGTATTTCACTTTTTGCAAGTACTTTCTGTTTCTTCATGTTATGCTTCTAGGTACCAACAGAACAGGTTTAGATTTTATAGTTCATGCTAATATGGCTTTGGTGGTCGTTTTCAGGGAGAAGTATTGTATGTCAGAGTTTGGGGAGAGAACATTGTTCTTTGTACTTTCCAGGTTGAAATTCCATTCTTTTGGCATCTTCGAGCCTCAGAAAGCAGTTTGATTTTCAGCAAAAGGCTACTATTCTTTTTTTAGTTTTTCTTATATTTACACAGGCCAGACCAAAGCAAAGTACATACCTTTTAGCTTCCAGTTAAAGTTCCTGGTATTTTCTTTAATTAGGTCAGCTGTTTACATACAAAGAAGTTTTTTTCTGTCCAATGAAAAAGAGACCTCTAATATATAATCCAGCCTATGTTATGCTGAGCCTTGAGCACTGGAACCAATGATGTTTTTGCTGTTATCCTTCATAAATCCTTTGTTTATATAGGTGCTATTCACATCTAACGAGTTTGAGGCTGAACTGCAGAATTTGTCACAACTGAGTCAGCCTTAAATAACACGGATGTGTTTTACCCATAGGAGGGTAAAATTCAAAATCCAGACATACGGTGCTGCTTTCTTGCATGGTCAAGCTGGCTGAATCTGAATGGTAAAAGATTTGACAATAAGTATGGCAGTAAGTGATCTGAGATAATTTCTTGGGATTTCATTTACCACCACACGTCTTTGTCTGAAAACTTTCTTTAATATAAAATAACAAATTTGTGTGGAAATATATAACGTACTTTGTGAAAAAGGTCTTGCATCTCATATTGCATTAACCTTTAAAGGTCCAAATTTCATGATGCTAAACGCTAATGTTAAACAGGCCTGTACTTCATATTTTAATCTCCAGACATTCTTTGTATGAGTTATGTTGCTGGATTACTACAGTTTAAGTCCATTTTTTTCCCCCAATATATTTCTGTTTACTGCAGTCTGAAAGACCTGAATTTTCTTTTTTTTTCTTCTGTGTAGACTGAAAACGATGAAAATGGCCAAGCAGACAATTTTTCAATGGACCCCCAACTGGAGAGACAGGTGGAGACAATTCGAAATCTTGTGGACTCCTACATGTCTATTATCAACAAATGTATCCGAGATTTGATACCGAAAACAATCATGCATCTTATGATCAATAATGTAAGTAGCAGCTAGGTTTCTAAATTATTTTAACATGTCTGTCAAATCTCTTACGCTCAAACACACCTCTTCAATATAGCAGCAACAACAGCATGTACTAAAGAGAAGAACACGCTCCCATAAATGTCACACTTAGACAAAATATTCCAATCTTCCATAGTAACAGGAGGTTCTGCAGCCTTCTCAGAGGCTGGCACACTGCCTTGACTGCTTACTCGAAAATGCTAAAGACTGAATTCATTTACATCTTAATCAGAATATAAGTTATTATTTAAAGGTAAATGAAGGATCTTTTTTTTTTTTTTTCTGTCTTGCTTTTGATATAACAGGAAAAGGGAGTTGGAAGCTCCTTCTAGGCAGTCTGTGAGAGCAGCAGAGCAGAGTTGTGCTTCCTTGATTTTCAATCTGTAGCCCTTTGTCATGGTTTCTTAAAGCAGTTTTTATTTTATTTGGGTTTCTTTATATTTTCAGGTTACCATTTTCAAGGAATAAATTTAGAAGCCTCGGACAGTGTTGTTTAGATAAGCAGATGTGGTTGTTTGATTTATTGTGTGTGTCTTTCTTAGATCTGAAGATTATTTGGTTAAAGAAATGGCTTTAAGATATCATTGTTTTTCCACGGCACTAGGATCTCAGCCTTTGCTTCCTGGCAGAGTTCTGAATGGACCTTGTTGAAAACTAAGCTTAATATTAGTGCCACTGCTGCCATATAAACTAATGATGGGTAGCACCTTTTCTGTAAGGTCATCAAACCAATCAGTCTTTGCAAATACAATATGCTGTAAGGCAAATCTGGTTAGAAAGTAGCATTTATTTTTGACTCAGAGCCATCTCTAGCCTTCGTCTGATGGATTTCATTAGCCCTGTGGAATTTGTGTTGCACTTAAGAGTTAGGTGGTTGGACAGGAAATTTCAATGGGATTTCCTGGTACATATAATATGAGCAGAATTTTTGCATGAGGGTGAGAGATATTCCATTAACTTCTTTAGGTTTAGGGGAGTCAGGCTCCAAATAATGCTCTAGTCATGGGTGAGTTTTTACAAAAGAGCATGGGAACAATGGAACTGCCCTTTTTTTCCTGAAATCAGCCATGCTCTAGACTTTATAGGGAGAACGTATTCTCTCTGCTCGTTCCAGATCACAGCTAGCAACTTGCTGCTTTGACTTAGCACAACTTCAGTGCCTTTTGAAAGGGCTGGTTTTTAGCTCTCATTTAATAAACTGCAGAGTTCAGTGAGCAGTTCCTTTTGAAAGTTTACATTAAATTTTCTGCCACTCACCTCCTCATATGGAATAGTTTAAGGGTCTCTGAAGTGGGTGCTTTACTCAGAAGTAGAACACTGTAAGATTTTGTACTTTCAATCTCATCAGCTGTTACATTGGTAAAGTCTGCCATGCTGGCTGACCATGGCACACAGAAACAACATACTTACAACATGGTCTACCTTTCAATTGACCTCATAGTCCATAGCTGTGTTTGGGCTTGCTAGTGAGCTAAGACCTATAATTTGTGGCAAAGAATCAAAACGGTTTAAAGGACTGTGAAGAGTGAGACTAGAAATATTAATGCACTTGTTTCTGTGCAGCGTAGGCAGTAAAATACCATATTAAAAACAATAGCTAAAATACCAATTTTAAAAAATCAGCACTATTAACAAGAGAAAGAAATGCTTGAATTAAGACTGCTGAGCCACGCCAAAGGATTGTGCAAAGACTTGGACAGCAATGCAGTTGTGATGGCAGGTGGGTCCTGTTAAGTAGTCTGTGTGTTCCTTGGAATCTTCAGAAGTCCAACCCATCCACCAGGAATTAAGTGAAAACACCCTCCCTCTCCCTTAATGAGCATATTCTGTCCTTTCTGCTGCCCCATCATGTTGCCTCCAAAACTCTGGAAACAAATTGATCCCAAGGAGTTTGTTTCCATGACAATTGTAACCTCCCAAGTCCTCCTAGAACTTCCACTTTGCGGGCCTGTAAATGAGCACTTACAATTCAAGGGAAGTATCAGATTCAAACTCAGTGTACTGAAAATAATTAGATGCTGTCCCTAAGCATACTTTGAGGCCTAAGCCTAGATTGTTGTATTCCAAATGCATCCCTTATTCTTCCCTTAGGGTGGATGTTGATTACCTTAAAAGAAAATGCATTTACCACACAGAACTGCATTGAGTTACCATTAGCAATTCAAACACGCACAAACAAAACACACATTTCAGAATTTGTGTTTCATGGTGCCTAGGTATCGCAGATTATACAAGAGGGGTGGTCTTACAGTAGACAGTGTATACTCCATAAGCAGTGCTGATATTAATCTCAACTGAGTAGAAAAACTCCAAAGTACTTGTTACTACCAAACTTAAGGTTAAGGAATGGATTGTGTTTGCATTTGAGGCAGTGATGTATGTTGTAGTCTGCCCACTGATGAATGAAGTTGCAAGCCCATCTTACGCCACTTCAGAATGACAGGGCAGGCTTTGTGGCATTGGCGTTTCGGATGCTTGCTATGGTTCAGCTTTGACCGCAGGTCTGATGCCTGTGAAGGAAAATGTTTTAAACCATTCCTTTCTGTTTTCTAGAAAGGAGCAAAGGCATGAGTAAGTGTCACTTTCCCTTCTTTTTCCAAGCTGGAGAAAGTGGCTGTTGCGGAAGATCTTCCTCTGTCTAGTACAATGCATCTGTTTGCAGAAGGAAGGAGGTTGATCCAAGAACCGTCCTTAACGCAGCAGTCTTCCCCTTTCAGAAGAGTTCAGGGAGTTACTTGAGTCTCCTGCTAGTGGCAGACAGGAATCTCTCATGATAATTGTCACAGGCTGATTTTTTTCAAACAGATATTTGTGGTTTAACAATGCTTTTACAATCAGCTCTGGCCTTAATCTAATTTTAGGATGACTTCTTCTTCTTTTTTTGAAGTGATGCCATTAAAATGTTCATTTCATCGAGTAGAATGTGATGCTGTTTAACTATGATATCTGTTTTTAATGTGGAGTTTTTGGCAATCGTGAAGAAAGTAGTGTACTCTGGCTCTTGATCAGTACCATCTACTGGAAAACAGCATGAGACTCATGGAAAATTTTTGCAGGCTTTGCTAAGAATTTGTGCATCTCCTGTCATACGTGAATGGGAAATGACAGTCAAGCCCAGGCAATATGGTTTTGTTTCCCTGTAAGGTCTGTCCTGGCCTTCTTTTCATTGCTGGGTGACCATAAAGGGTCCCATGCCCATGCAGCTCGACTGCTTTCACTAACCTCGTCTGAACACAAACTTTGCCTTAGTCTAACTGTCAGGATTTAAATCAATGTTGCTAAACTCGCACAAACCCATGTGCAAACAGAGCTCAGGTTTATGTAATCAGAATCTTGGGAATGTATTATCGTTAGTATCTCCAGCTCAAAAAAGCTTTATAGAGCAAAAAGCCAGATGAGAAATAGATCAGAACAGCAACGAAACTCTCAAATGTAGGGATTTAGTAGGTCAGCGGTTGGTCTCTTTACGACAGTCTTATTTAATCAGAGTACCTCTAGCTTTTTATCTCTCCTAATGTGGCCCAGGTTTCCATAACCAGGGCAGGCGTAGCAGGAAATCAATATAGTAAATTAGATTACTTGGAGACTTCTCCCTTCAGTTTGAAAGTGTGTGGATAGGATATTTAGAATCTGACAAAGTTGTTGGAGATGAAAGACACTGTCTACAGTAGGGTAAATTGTTGCTAAGAAAATAATTGACAAAAATGCTATAAAGCCTGAAAATTCCCATTCCCAGGGGAACTTAGTATCTGATGGTATTGCTAATGGCTGCCATTTACCTCTCAGCCCTTTAGAATTAGACCGAAATGCCAACTGACTCCTGGGAGCTGTTGGGAAGCCTGTTTGAAATGAACTGTAAACATAGGTTTCGCCTTAGAGACACAGACCACTGTTAACTCAACCATGTCCAATATTTCAAAGACAGACACCAAAAAAGGCCACAGTGCATTGTGGAGCGACTGCACAAAACCATCTTATCCTCACATGTGAATTGTCCCAGAATGTGGCTTTGTAAGTGCGTTAAGCCCATCTGCATGCAGGCAGCTGCTAAAAGGTCCAGTCCATCCTTTTCCAGCTGCTCTGCCCAGCTGCAGCCTTGGGCCACAGCTAGACCTCAGGCTGCTGCACCGACAGCTCAATCCAAGTTCAGCATTTTTTAGTCCCTGATCTGACCTAACAAAAACTGCGTGACCAGTAGAATTGATGTAAATAAGGTAGTAGGAGAAACAGATTAAATTTAGGCATGTCTGTCTCCCAGTTCTGTGGATCTCACACTGTATTTGTTCAGTATTGTATTTTCAAAAGGTTGGTTTTTTTGTTTGTTCATTTGTTTGGCGGGGTTTTTTTTGTCTGATGAAATAGGTAAAAGAATTTATCAACGCAGAGCTCCTGGCTCACTTGTATTCTTCTGAGGACCAAAACACTCTAATGGAGGAGTCGGCTGAACAGGCGCAGAGGCGAGATGAAATGCTCCGCATGTACCAAGCACTAAAGGAAGCCCTAGCAATCATTGGTGATATTAGCACTAGCACTGTCTCAACCCCTGCACCCCCTCCTGTAGATGACTCTTGGCTTCAGCAGGCCCGCAGGTAAGGATCCTCAAATCTGTTCTGCAATTAAATTTAGGACAGGCAGACATTATAGCAGCAGCTCCCTCCCTACCTGTCTTTTTGGGCAGATACTCCTCCAGGTCTTTAATGACATTTGTGAGGGAAATCAGAACATTTTCCCACATGTACATGTTCTATGGATACATATGTGAACACCACACAGGATATTTGCCTTGTAGAAGACCGTACAGTGGATTTATAGCTTGTCTGATGCTTCAGATAGTTCTGTCACCCCAGTTGTGTATCCACATGGCCTCTTCTTGCAAGCTGTTTTAAGACTTCAGAACGTCAGGCTCCATGTCCTAGAAAATCCACTTAACAGAACATCATTAGAACTCTTAATATTAAAATCCATTAGATTTACCTTTTTGATCGTATGTTTATTTCTGACTATCATAAGTCATTCTGTCTGTGGGAAAGGTGTGAGACTTAAATGTATGTGATGCTTTGACACTAACAGTGAAGGAAAATGCCAAGAAAAAAAAACTGTCACAGGCATAAAAAAGGGTTTAATTTCTGTTTAAAAATTAAAAAATAATAAAATAA